>NW_023397408.1:0-33491 GCF_011125445.2 Fundulus heteroclitus | reverse complement strand
AGCGCCAACAATAAAGGTGAGAACTTTATAGATGTTTGAGACTCTTATTTGGACTAGGAAAGTAGCTCTTGAGATTTTGTGTTGCATTAACAGAGTTAGCTAGATGAGCACTGGAGACTTCTCTTCCTTTTAGATGGTTTATCTGGCAAACATTTTTGGTCTAAGGGAGACAAACAACGTGCTTAAGGTTTGTAAGAACAGTGAGAATACCACAAAGGGCTCACCTCTGGCCACAACAGATGCTTTGCATCTGTTTTGTAGCTCAACGTTTGGGCTGTTTTAAACGTTTTAAGATGTCCTCATTTGATTATTTAGGGAAAATATAAAATCTTGCTTTATTGTAATAGATCTTTACAACTTTCAAGACGCTCTACTACACTGCAAAAACATGACTGAAAATGAGTAAAGTTTTCTTGAAATGAGTGTATTTGTCCTTGATTTGAGCAGCAAGTTTAAATGATCTGTCAATAGAATAAGATTTTTGTGCTTAAAATAGAAGCAACTCATCTCTATCATCTTATCTCAAGTGTAGTTTATCTAATTATCTTATTTTAGGTGTAAAGATACTCATTCCATTGGCATATCATCTTATTTAATTGCTCAAATTAAAGACAAATGCACTAATTTAAAGACATTTTTACTTATTTTTACATCAGTTTTTGCAGTGTAGGGAGATGAGATGCAGCAAAAAAAATAGTTTTCAGATCTTGTTTTCATCCTCTTTTCTAATGTTTTGTGCATGTCTGTGATGTTTTTTAGCTGGCCCAACAGTTGAAGTAGTTAATTATTTGTCAGGGACATTTCATTTCAAGTATGATCGATGCTGTGGAGCCTTTTGCCTCAGTTTGAAGAAGCATAACATGACACGCACAGTGTTCCCACGTTGAGCTGAGGCTGTCCTCCGTTGTTCTTGTGCAACACTAACGACACACTTGAAAATCAAGGTAGTTTTTTTTTTACTTCAACTGTCCCCTCACAGCTCATGAGCAATGTAACTTGAAAGTCTACATATTTTTGCATCTTTTTCTGTGCATCTGATGAAAGAAAATTGAGCTGCGGTTTATGCAACACAGCTTTTTGTTCCTTTACAGAACAATAGTTGTTGCATACAACCATGTAGATACACCAGTTTAGATGGTCCAGAACCACCAGCTGCGGGCTGTCACTTTGCATTTCTTTTAAAATACTCATCCAAATGAACAACATCAGTATTGCCTGAGGTATAATGTGACTTTGCAGCTTCTAAGGGCTCCCTACTGGCCTGGTGGGGACCCAGGACTACTTAAATTTGCGGTGTACGAGTTGATAAATGCACCAGTACATTTAGTAGTACATCTGTTGGGGGCAAATGGTAAAAATAAGTTTAAAAATTTTAAATTCTTAAATCCTTGGAAGTAAGAAGATGTGTTATCTGGCCAGCGTCATGAACCAGCTGAAATTATCGGAGGCAGCTACAGCACAGAATCTCGATCAATTTGTCTTCATATTGCAAAAACTGAACTAAAATAAGTAAAATCTTCTTGAAATTAGTGTCTTTGTCCTTGACTTGAGCAGGTAAATAAGATGATCCAATGGAATGAGCATTTTGACCGCTAAAATAAGATAATTAGACATACTACATTTGAAATAAGATGATGGAGATGGGTTGTTCCTACTTTAAGCAAAGATCTTATTCCATTGGCAGATCATTTTATTTACCTGCTCAAATAAAGGACAAATACACTAATTTCAACAAAATTTCTCCTATTTTTATTTCAGTTATTGCAGTGCAGAGGAATTAAGATTTTAGATTTCACTGTTAATGCATTTTCATGACAAAACAAATTAAACAAATACCAGGATGTACACATATGTGCAGCTAAAACTTCCCCATGCCAAAGCATGCATTTATTTATAGCTATGGCTTCCTGGACTAATCACTATTATCATCTTTGCAAAACAATGAAACCCTTTGATTGAAAGATGAACTGAACATATATTTTATATCCCATTTTATTAAACTAATCAAGAACGCCCACTTTATGCCCTCAGCCAACTCGACTCACTGTGTCTGACCACACAGCCATGGTGGGTGGCCAGGAGGTGGCCATAAGTTCCTTCTCGGTTTTTGCAGATTTTACATAATGAGCAAAGCAGCTGTAGAATAGGTCTCATAATTCATTCAAATTATTCAAGCAAATAAATGAAAATGTCCTTTAGTTAAAAGGCAGACAGGACACGTGAGCATGGTCTGGATTGACTCCATTCATTTGCTAGTCACTCTGCACTGCATGGCACTACTAACGAAGTTTATTATACCCCCAATGCTTAATGTCCTATCAGACCTTGTATTCATGTGTACGATAACCTGTTGCTGTTTTCACTTTTTCCATTTCCTTTTCAGAATTTTATGATTTTGGGTCTCCACATTGTTACAGCAAAGCGCAAGCTCTGCGGCTCTTTAGCCAAGCAGAGGGAGACTGTGGGTGGAGCTATAGTGCTCACGCTGATTACCGCTTAAGGCCTCATCAAACTTTGGGCTGGCTCTGAACAACATTAGATGGTTTATGCATGATTACGTTTTTTATAGTGACACATCAGCACTCTCCAATTACAGTAATGAATGCGAAAATTGAATGATACCGAAAAACTATTCACCTGGTAGGTACAGAGAAACTAATGCATAGCTGCTATACACCAGAATCACTATGGTTCTGGTATCTGAAAACATCTGCACTCCCTGTCTGTGTTTTCACATTAATAAGAACCGTCTCACTGCATTCCTAACAGATTTTTTTTTCCATAGCCAAACTTTACATCAGTCTTTTTTTTTTGTTTCTTGTAAAAAAAAAAATCTATTACACGTCCATCCGTGTGTGCCGGTGTGTGCGAGCAAAAGCATGGATCCTTTCTGGGAAGCCGGAATCAGTGAATATAAACAGATGGATGGAGGTCAGTGGAGGTGCAGGTGAACTTTGCTGCCATCAACGCTCATACCTCCAGCTTTCCCCGACTCTGACCCCTCTAACCCCAACCCCTCAAAACACACACACACACACACACACACACATACACACACACACACACACACACACACACACACACACACACACACACACACACACCACAACACACACACCACACGTCAGATTCATTTCTACAGTTTCACCTCTCTCTAGTGGCTGTAAATGTCAACCAACTGTCTGTGATAGATGCAAAACAACAACATCTATAAAGAATAATATTGAAATCTCTTAAAGAGAATAAAAAATTACGACATTTACACTTACTGTGGTATAACACGTTTAAATCTGACCTGAATGGAAAGCAAGCAGGGACAACAGATGAAAATACTCTTTTTTTTTTTTTTTTTTTTTTTTTATACAACTGAAATATTCCTCCCTCGAGGCATCGCTGTCCGGACTATTTTCTGTGAGCCATAGCGAGCTCCTCCGAGAAGCTGCCGAGGTCCTTGGAGGTAATGTCACCATGCCCTCCGCCGCCCTCCCCTCCTCTGTTCTCTCCTGCGTCTCCCCCCTCACTCCTCATATCGCTGCGTCTCCTCTGACCTTCTTTCTGCCCTCTCTCCCATCCTCGCCCGTCTTCAAAGACACGGAGGGGGAGGCGGAGGAGAGGAACGCTGGCCTTGAGTGCCCATTCCCAAAGCCACAACAGCTCTCACACAGGTGCAGATCGCACACCACAACCCTCTGAAATGCTACTAAGTCCGCTTAGTTGCATGTAGGATCCACTCCCCATGGATTCATGCGTTGGTTGAGGTCGGTTACATCTTTTTGGAAGAGGCTGATGGTTGCAGAAAACGCTCAGCTAAACTTTAACAGCAAATTTTCGTCACTGATAAAAGACCACAACATCCCTCCCTTTTAAACGTATTTGATGTGAAGTCACACTCAAAAATACGACACATTAGATTTGAAAATGTAAAGATAATACTTAATTTGGACAAAGAAAGACACAGAGGTATAATAATAATCATACTGAAATACTTTTATTTTATACGCCTCACTTGTATTTCTAATTAAAGCATAATGTTTCTGATGATTGTGGCATTAATGCACACACACACAAATATACATATATATATATATATATATATATTTATATTATATTTATGCAACAAAACATATATATTTAATGCAACAAAAATCTTATTTTAATGCTTTCCTGAAAAGATCTCAAAGGGAGCTTGTTCTCTGCCGAAATTGCCTAGAATGGCAGAAAAAGATATTATTGTCTATAGTAATATTTAATGCAAAGAACAAATATAACTATGCAAACAGAAGAAAGGAAAGTATGACAAGAAGAATTTTTAACATTATTCTCATGTTTGAATCAGTGCTTATTTGGTGCAAAAACAATTTTTAAAGATGGTTTTAAAATTGAAAGAATTATAAAACATGCATGCAAAGAATAAGAATAGTTCATAATAATACCCTATAAATAATTGTGTTAATTGGCTAAATCCACTGGCAAACAAAATAAATGTATTTTTTTTAATCTATCTGAATATTAACATTTTTAAAAATGAAGCATCCACATTAAAGCTTGATTCGATAAATTATCTTATTTCATTTGTCTTCACTCACCAGTGCCACCGTGATGGTGCATGTAGGAAAAATATTAAAAAAGGCAGGGAGCACGTTTTGCATTATTCTTTGTTTTCTCTTATTTTTCTATACTTTTCTACAACTGCAGTTTTTATTCAGATTAGGTATTAGAAAAATAATTATTTTAATCTTCAATCTTGATTCCAGCATCGCAGCAGTGGTCCGAAGAAACACACAAGACGGCATGTTTCCGGAAGTGTATCAATACTTTGAAATTCGGCAAAACCGATTCTAGATTTGTTTATACTTCTTAAACAGAATGACGTTAATCAGCAAAGACAGCAAAAAAATGAAATGAAATGAAAACTTTCTTTACGAAGCAAAAGTTTTTGCAGAAAAGACCTCAGGTTTGCTTCACGAATAAAGAAGCTGCTCTAAAAGTGTGTAAAGCATGGTCACACACACACACACACAACACACCCTAGATGGCAGGACTCAGAGTTGGAAATTACTGTCAAACTGACAGCAACAAGTTCAACAGTTTCCAAGTCAAAAAATATCGGCCATCCTCTCTCACTGTGGGGCATTTTTGATTTGCCAGTGCTTTGAGGACAGACATCCTCTTCACATTTTCTCGCTCTGCGTCCACACACTCTCACACACTCTCACACACTCATACACACACACACACCTTTCCGTTTCACCCCGCTCTGAACCTGCTCTCCGTTGACCGTGCAGAAAGCTAAATAAACATGTGCGGCGAGTCATTCCCAGTGTGCCCCCGCTCCTCACCCACCCTGCCTGGCTCCTCACCCTCTGCATCACCTCTCCAACCCCCCCACCCCCCCCACCCCCCACCATCACCCCACCCCATTTCCAGCCCTATTCTACACTCAGGTTTCACCTCTCAGCTTCCTGCTGGGAGCCGGTCACACCGACACACACTCGGCCTATTGATGGAAGCTGAAGCAGTGGAAAAGAGAGGCCCTTCTTTCACCGACCGTTACGACGCGAGGCTTCCTTTCATTACAAGTGAAGTTTTTTGCGTCAAATATTCAAGCTGCTGGGAGGAAAATACACTGCGAAGTTACATGAAACGTGTCCAGAATGGACTTGCGCACTGAGCTCCAGCTCCAGAGAAGAGCCTCTAATCCCGTGTGTTCAGCCTCCGCGGCTGCAGGATTACCCTCTGTCAGCAGTGTGACAGCTGGGTACATCTGGTCGGGCAGGGGCCTCCTACATCTCAATCCACACGTCGTTTTGCCGGTGTCTGGGGCCTCCGGGCTCGCTGCCACCGCTCACCTCATTACCCGAGCGGGCCACACCTCCACCCGTCCGCCTAATATCTAAATCCGACTGCAGCTCATCGGGTTCCTCTCGGAGCTGGGGGAGATGGGAAAAGGCCGGGGCGTCGCAGGGGAGAGGGGAAACAGGATCCTGGTGGACGGGTCGGTGCGTGGCACATGCGGTTGAATTAATAATCGCCTGGGTTGTGCGGTGGCGGGATGGAGGCCTGTTGTTTTTTACAGTGGTGGGGTGAAGGCATGTGCTTCTGGCTACCGTAGATTGTTTGTGTTTTTCAAGCAGAAAGCAGGAAACCCTGTGATATTTCCATTGCATCTCTTTGTAACGTGAAGTTGTGTACTGATTTGTCCCGATCGATGAGGCTGCTGAGATTTTTCTCTTAATTATCTAAACCACCAAACTCCACAGTAAGAAAAAAAAAAACTCACAGGACAGTCACATGACGCATCATCACACATGGGAAGTTTGACTCTGTTCCTCATAAACAATCACGCTGCGCAAGTACCTGCTTACGTTATTTAAATTTCAACTGGATCATTTGCATTGAAAGTGTTGTTATTCGCTTTTTACCAGTTCTTAGATCGTAAACGTGGGCCAGCATGAGATAGTCCTAGTAGCAATGTTCAAAAACGCCACGCTTTCATGGTGTTTAAACGGAAATGAAAAATAAAACTGCTTTTATTAGAAATGTAAAAGCCAGACTTATTTCTACTGCTGCTAAAATAATGTAGTACATAATACACATAGGTCATTCTAGTTATAACAATGTTATCTAAAACCTTTATTCATTGTCATTTCGATAATTAAACCTATGCAAAAACATATAAACTAAACACCAGCTAAATTTGGCTGTGTTTTTTTTTTTTTTTGTAACTGAGAGAATTTCGTCGCTTCAGAAAGATTAAGGCGTTGGCTGGTTGAAGGGCTTTCTGAACTCAGTTAGATTATTCTGTGACCATGTCCATCTAGTTCCTCCAATGAGAAAAACAACACCTCCATGCTTTTTTAATAATGTCTCCAGACATACAAAACATGTGTTGGTATGCACTTTTAAAAGTGCAACATGAAAGCAACTAGTGTTTCTTCATTTTGAAATGAGCAAAACTTGCTTTAAAAAACACACAAAATATCATCATTAAATCATGTGTGTTACCGGCTACACGTCCAAATGGGTGTTATTATTTACTGCTATCATAATTAGAATGGTGAATTTCTTGTTTGGTCCATATTTCAAAAGACAATTACATATATGACGCAGTATGAACACAGACATGTTGGTCATACATTAACCAATTAAACAATAATCCTTCTCGTGGGCTATCTGGGAAACATTTTATTAACAGCCTGTGGTGCTGCACCGTACACATACTGTACTTTCAGTATTGAATAGGGGCAGAGTTGAAACAAACAAAACAGCAAAGACCTATCTTTATATAGAAGGTCTGGCATGTGTTATTTTCTTTTCCTTCTCCACAAGCAGTGTTTAACTTCTCACCCAGACGTATTATCAGCCTATTCGAGAACACACTGTGATGGGGAGTCAGGAATGTGTGTAGGCTACGCACAGCCGAGACACAAGGAAGATAAATTCTAACAGCAGCCAGATTCTGATATAAACATATAGTATGAATGACTGTGGGATTTATTTCGCTGTCCTCAGTGGGGGTAAGAGTTGAACTGGTGATATTTTTTTAGACCGCCTGACTGTGTCTGATACGGTAGCACAGTGCCACCTGGTGATCAAACGGTGGAATTGGACGTCTTTCTTTCTTTCTTTCTTTCTTTCTTTCTTTCTTTCTTCTTCTTCTTCTTCTTCTTCTTCTTCTTAATAATAATAATGATGATAATGATACTACTACTAATAATATCAATAATAATAATATTAATATTAATATTAATATTAATATTATTATTATTATTAATAATAATAATAATAATAATAATAATAATAATAATAATAATAATAATAATAATAATTCCTTCATATAAATTCTTAATAAAAAAACTAAACTTTTGAATTGTGGGGTATTATAATGGCCTAACAATAATTTAGCGGGTTATATGTGGTTTATTCATGTGTGTCATGCCTAGTTGACTTTTTGATTTAGGAGATTTTAAATGGCCAGATAAAATACATCCTTATGTGAAATTCAATGAAATAACCTGACCAGTTATTGAAAGTGCCAAGGCATGAGAAAACAATACAGAACTTTTTGGCATCTGGGCCGAAATTGTCAAGTCCAAAGCCCTTGAACGCTGAAAAATTAAAATGGAAAAGGAAAAAAAAGAAAGAATGAAAGCAGTAGTTGTAAATTTTTAAACCTGCCCTACAAAATGTCATCATTTTAAATTAACAAATTAGTCAGATGTTCTGTAAAGAGATGGGTAAATCATTGAACATCCGAATGTCATCTGCCTTATTAAAAGATGGTCGTCCAGTTTGCAAATTATTTTGGGCTCGACTGAATTTTATTTAATTTATTCTTTTGGTCTAGCAGAATAAGAACAGGGTTTGGATCAGTATTTATTTTAATTTACTTGCTTTATGTATTCATTCAATTTTGATAAATACATTTGAAGCACATTTTAATACACCACAGTCTGCATTTGAGTAAAAGTCATTGGAAAGATGTGGTTCTATTTACTATTTAAAGAGAATGTAAAAATGTGGTTAGTAAAACATGAATGCTTCTAACATTGTAAATTGTATGATTTTAAGTTGTCTAATGACTTTGGCTTTATTAAAAATAAAAGTATTCATCTGAACCATCTTCTTTCTTGAAATTCTGGTGGAGGGGGGGGGGGGGGGGGGCATTCAAATTCAGATGGCTTCACTGGCCGCATTATGGACATGCCTAATCTAGATCATCCCGTGTAAATGACACAGTGTAACCTTGTGTTACACAGTCTGTAACACAAGGTTACAGACTGTGTACAATGCACCAGAAAGATACGCAACACCTGTTCCAAGGAATGCGGGAATATGAAAATGGCATCTCCACGAGTGATAGTGACATATAAAGTAGGCCACCAAGTATCAACCCCAAGGTAATTTACAATGTATGGGACCCAGGTACTTTTATTGATGCCACGTTGCCAAAATATGAATAAATAATAAATACATAAATAGACTCACTGGATTCGTTAATTGAAAAATATACAAAAAAATGTAATTTAAATTCACGTTCGTTCCTCTTCGCCGCTTGGCTCTCCGGCCTACAAATGGTGCGCACCCAGTGACGCGTTCAGCCGGCGCCAGCGGCGCTCCACTGATGAGGTCATAACAAAGATGGCGGCGCTGGGCACGGCGCGTTGCTTGTTCCGCAGCTTTTCTCGGGTTAAAGATGTGCAGAGGGGCAAGAAAACGTTGCTGAGATGCGGCGTGCGGACGTTCTGCAGTGAAACAAGTGAGAACGGCATGTTTTCGTTGTTAATAATGCTATTATGGTTAAATAAGCTTATGTTATGAATCGCTGACCTTGTAGCTCGTTTCGTTAACCCATCTCCACTGAAGCGGCTTTAAACGGGGGGAAGTTATATATATATATATATGCCGTAAAATTAATGTTTTCTGATGCTAGCTAAATATGTTTATAGCTTTAGTGTGAAAGATATGAAGTAGCTTGCTAAACAGCTTATTGTACTTGGCAATAGTTGCAAGTGAATTGGTCGTGAACTCGGGAATTAGAGGACGTTAAACCTTACTGTTGTCTGTAGGCAAGTAATGGAAGTAGTGTTGGACAGCATGAGGATGCTGCAAGTTCAGATTGGATTGAATAGCCTCAAAGTGAGATGTTGTGTAACTATTGCAGTTATGCGTCTAGTGGTGCATAAATGCAGCCTGAGAGCCAGCCATAGAGCTTCTTTGACTTCTGTAAGTCATAGATTTAAGAGATGATCACGTATCACAATCTGTACCGTCCGCAGACGATGCCAAGCCCCGGTTCACAGATCCAGCTGTGCAGGACATCCTCGGCAGGATAACAGGCCTGGACCTGCAGAAAGTCTTCCGTCCCATTAAACAAGAACTGAAGCCGCCCACCTATAAGCTTATGACCGATGAGCAGCTGCAGCAGGTAACCGTCACGACTCCAGCTCCGGTACGCTCTCTGTGTGTCACACACGCCTCATTTTAATCCGTTCCTCCCTGCTTGTTTCCAGGCTGTAGAACTCGCCAAGGAGGAAGCAAGGAAGCAGCTGCAGATGCCCCCCGTCCTTCCGGAGAGGAAGCCCATCGACGACGTGCTGGTCGTGGATAAGATCCTGGATGGCATGGACACGGCCAAATACGTTTTCACTGACATCACCTACAACATCCCACACAGGGTGCGCTCACGTTACTGTTCCTCTGCGTGTGACTGTGCTACTCGGTTGAGTTGAAATAAACACAAATTCTGCTCGGAAAACCTTGATTTTTCTTGCCCCCCCCTCTCTCTCCAGGAGAGGTTCATAGTTGTGCGGGAGCCCGATGGCACTCTTAGGAAGGCGAACTGGGAGGAGAGGGATCGTCTTGTTCAGGTCTACTTCCCCAGGCAGGGCCGGAAGCTAACGCCGCATCTCCTCTTCAAAGAAGAGAACCTCAAGGTGGGCAGCAACCCAGCGGGGTTAATGAACTGCCCCCTGCCTCCTCCTCTGGCTCTTTGTGGCACACTAGTTTATTCCTGAAACTCTGGGAAGTTCTTAGAATTCCTTTCATCAGCAATCCATTAGCAGTCCTGTATTGAGCTGCGTTTTCTGAACATCGTGTCCTCGGTTTGCATGAGGCCAGAATGTCAAGTGAATCTTGACCAAAGTTCTGCAATGCAAAACTTTTCTTTCTGTGTGCAATTACCAATAAATCCTTTATTTATTTATTTTTTTTACTAAGTTCTATCATTTTTCTGTTGCAGACGGTGTTTTCCCAGGACCGTCATGAGGATGTGTTAGACCTGTGTCTGGTCCAGTTTGATCCCGATTCTTCAGACTACATAAGAGTAAGTTTGCGCTTCTCCTGTTGCTTCCTCATTATAACTAAATGAACTAAAAACTGTTCAGGGACAACACTTCACTAAATTCTACTGTCTGAGTCTGATTTCTCAAAGGGAATAATAGGGTCTGCTAGACACATTCAGTCAAACAAAGCTAGACCACTTGACTGATATTATTCAGCTCTTGCATCTCCTAAAGTTAAACCCTGAGGGGAAATTAGATTTTAACAAAAGAACAACAGAGAGCTTTTATTTTGGAATATGTTGGAGCCTGTAGACCATTGAAACAACTTGCCAGGTTCAAGGACTGTATATCCTTGGTTACTCCTAGCAGCTCTTCAAAGTGCATCATACTTGTTAGCTGTGTTTTAGGCTGTTAACTGGGAGTCAGAGGTCTGCAGCATCCAACCTGTCTTTAATGGGATCGTTGCATTACATGGCCTGAAGTATGGGCCAGCACTCTGCGCCATGTGGTCATAAATATGGAACTGTTTTTTAAAAAAAAGTCTGTTTGTTGGCTATTCATAAGTTTAAAAAAAAAAAAAAAAAAAACAGAACAAAAACAACCCATGATGAACACGTTGTGTTAAACCAGAACAGCTAACTACTTTTAAATAATTGGGTGGTCTTAAACAGAATCTATTGATTAAAGTTGGGAACCAAGAAAAAATAGATTCCTGTGAGTGTTAATAGGTTTTTTTTTTTTTTTTTTTTTTTTTAGCGCTAAACAAAGCAGCATGATATTTATTTTTTGTCTTCAGTGTAACACCCCTGCGCAAATGATGTTATGCTGGTCATCGCAACAGCAAGGCTTAAATCGGAGGCATCCAGACTTTTGCTCAGTTTTTCTGAAAACGTTTCGACACCATTCCAGGAGTCTTTATCAGTTCTGGTGGCTCACACTTGAGCGAGTGTATCCAACGTAGGATACATGATAGAATATTCAAGCATGACTGTACCCCAAATTTCTGTAGACCTTGCAGAAATATGCAGGTTTTTTTTATTTTTTTTTATTTGGGGAACACTGTAACAATCTAGCGATGGCAATAATATTTATAAATATTGTTATGATGACATCAGTTACAATATTTGCCTGTTTTCTTCTTTGCTTTCTCATCTGTGCTTCCATCACTCTGACCTTTAGCGTTTTGGGGCGATGCCGTTTGTGTCCGGTATGAGCATCTGCTGCCCTGAGACTCTGTCCGACTGGCTAAATATGGATATTTAGCCACAGTTTATAACACTTAGGATATAGGAGCCAGCAGGTGTTGGTCTCCAGTCTTTTGCAATATGAATATTGCCAACACTGATGTTGCGATGATGTTATATTTGCGATTTATTGCCTTATCAGCCTTTGTGAGCTGGTTTTAATTCTGCTGACAGTATTAATCCTGCTAATGGCATAAAGTGCATTGTTCCAATGTGTCAGAATTTGTCCTGATGAACCCGAGCACAACCACGCACACAGAGCTTCGTTTAGTGAGGTTTATTGAATGAGTAGTGAAAGGTGAGAACAGAGTCTGTATTCCTGGAAGAGCAGGTGGAGGATGACGACTGGAGAGCTGCGGGTGCTGCGCCGAGAACCAGCAGCTCAGCAGAGTGAGTTCCTTGGATGCAGTTGCTGCAGTAGGACCAGGAGCGCAGCTGAGCAAGAGTCCTTAGAACGCAGGGGCCGCATTGGAACCGGGTGCAATGGAGAGAGTTCTGGTAGGAGCAGGGGCGGCAGACGAGAGAAACTTAAGCAGGCAAGTGGAGGCTCTCTGACTGGTAGACGTGGGAAAATCTCTGACCGGTAAAAGAGGGAAGGCTGATGCTCAGACAGACATGGGAAAATCTCTGACTGAGGGACATCAGATGATTGAAGACGGGCCGGTGGTGAGGAGCTGACTGAGGAGGGTTTATATGGAGGCTGGCAGGTGGAATGAGTCTGTGCTGATTAGAAACTGACAGGTGTAGATGATTAGTGGAGGGAGCAGGACAGGAAGGCGCTGGAAAGATTCAGGGTGCAGCAGGCAGAATTGCACCCTGACGCAATGTTTGCATGATATAACCTCAGGAAAATGATCAAAAGTACTTTTTATACCTGTTTTAAGGCATTTATAAAATTCCTTTATCTACTCCTAACTAGTGCACTTGTGGCCAAATAGAAATTTATAACTAAATGAAAGCAACCTCAAAGATGTTCAGTAGTTTGATTTATTTTAGCTGCAGCCTCTTTTCAATGGTCTCCTCTGGCTTGGTCAGCACGTTCTCCAGCTTTTTAGTTTTTACTGTTTGATGTACGGCTGCAACTAACGGTTATTTTAATAATCAATTAATAGGTTGATTATTTTTATGATGAATCGGACAATTTTTTTTACATTTCAACTTCAAATGATTAGGAAAAAGACTGACAGAGCTAATAAGCTGATAGAAAACAAGTTGCTACTTAGGTGTTCTGGTACAATAATATTAGGTAATAAATATTTTTGCTTCAAATAAAGAAGTTTGTTGACTAGATTGTAAGTAAACAATTTAAGTCAGTGTTGCCTATATTACCAGTGATTTAACAAATAAAGTGAAACTGTAAAACTGGGGTGTCAAATGCGGTTTGGTTGAACCTCACCTTGTTTTGGTGCATCTTGGGAAATAATTGGGCATAACGATGCAACAAATGCAGAATTCCACTTCTGACAATCAAATAAACCATCAGCCCATTTCAGAGTGTTTCAGCACAAGCTGCAATTTATATAAATACTACACGCTACATTTGTCCTTCTACATATTTTACTTCCAAGGATGTTTATTCTATAAGTTTTCAAAGTTTTCTTCCAAGAGTCAAAAAGGATGTTAGATATTTCTTCTGAAGGTTTTACATTTTTGAGAGTGTCTTTTAGGGATGTTTGTGTCTCATTTTTCTGCAAGTGTTTTTAATTTAGGTCTGCCGCTTATCATTCTGAGTGTATCACTAAAATTTCATTATGGTTGCATAACAATAAAGACTCTTGATTCTTGAAAAGTTAGTTTAGACCCCGCTCCTCTCCCACATACAGGACTTTCACTTAGACATTGCAATCAGATTAAAATTTAAACATTAACAAACAAATTACCATCAGAATTAAATTGTATTCTGATTTAGAGGGCTGGTTTATGATCCATGATCCGATCAGCATCCATCTAAACACCATTTTAGTTCCTATTAACTCATGAACTTACTGTGCCTGCATGTGGAGGATGGGCTGCAGAGCTGTGCAGCACACAACATTTAGGGATGATCATCATTTCCTCCCATCTCAACAGCAACAGTTCTCAACCATCTCAGAACCTGGTGCTGGTCCGTTCTATTCACTCAGAACAGTCAGAACCAACACATCTCCGCTTTTGTTTTGTTTCCACATGAAGTACATAATTTCTGCAGTTTTATGGAAATTTATCAACTCTGCTAAAGTCAGACAGTTTCTACTTTGAATAAAGCTTGATGCAAGTAAACGCACGTCATGATCGGATTATTTAACTTTTAGTCCGGACACATTTTAATCTGATCAGGGAAAGTTAAGCATGTAAACAAGCCCCTGTCATTAACCAGCTAACAGCCCCATTACCAGCCATCAGACTGACCTTATGCCTCAGTTATAGTTGTGCTTTTTTTTTTCTCTATATATATTTTATTGATTCGTTGTTGTGGCCCTATTTGATGTAAAGAGAAATGTCCTAACTTCCTGTTCTGTTTAGGTGCATGAGGCCACATACGAGGACCTGGAAAAAAACGGCAAATACGATCTCCTGCGATCCACCAGACACTTTGGAGGCATGGCTTGGTACCTGCTCAACACTCGTAGAGTGGATGGGCTTATAGTGGACATGCTGAGGAGAGAGCTGTGGGTTTTTTCATCTTCTTTTTTAAATATTCCCTGTTGATAGACGTTGTACCTGTAGGGGAGCAGAACTCTTAAGCCTCATTTTGTGTTTGTCTGCAGGCTACAAGATGCTATCAGCCTTGTGTCTCTGTTCCACATGGTCCATCCTCACAGCCAGTCAGCTCAGGAAGCTGCCAGCCAACAGGCCTCTGGCACCGACCTCCTGAAGGTGAGAACAACTCAACCTTAAAATGATAGCTGCGGAGTCGTATCTTTGGTTTACGCCACCACTGACTGTTGTCATGGGACCTATATGTTCTGCCATTTGATCCGATTCCAACACCTGATTAAATCAGGAGTGAGAATAGCTGATATGAGGGCTTTCTCAGCAAAGGTGTCCGGTCAGAGGTTTGGGTTTTATTCTAGGATAAGAGATATCGTTGTTCTGTTTATAACTGAAGGAACCGAGACATTCAGAATCGCTCTCGGGTCCAATCATTTCATCACAGGTTGATCCTAATAAAGGTTAATACATTATTCTGCGATAGACTGGCGACCTGTCCAGGGTGTACCCCGCCTCTCACCCATTGACAGCTGGAGATAGGCACCAGCTCCCCTTACGACCCCACAAGGGATAGACGTGTTAGAAAATGGATGGATGGATGATATATGATATAGATTCCTTCCACACAGAGACGGATAACATACCCGCGTTTCTGTTCATTTTGCTGATTATGGCTTCCAGCTATTGAAATATAAAAAATCTGGACCTCAGATCATTTGAATATTATGAGACCAACAAAGGATTTTAAATACACAATTGTGGGCCTGCTCTAAAGTGTATCCATATACTGTCCAGCATATGCATTCAGTACTGACCTGGGGCTCCTTTTGCATTACTGCGTCCATGTGGCAGGTTAGACAGGTGAACAGCCTGTGGTTCTGCTGAGGTGCAATGGAAGCCCATGTAGCTCTGATAGCAGCCTTCAGCTCGTCTCTATTCTTGGGTCTGGTGTCTCTCATCTTCCTCTTAACAGCACAGAGATCTCTGTGGGGTTCAGGTCAGACCATTTCTCTGGCTGTACAGCACAGTAATAGTGATTGAACCAGCTTTTAGTACATTTGGCAGGGTGGGCCGATAACCAAGTAATGCTGGAAAATGAAATCAGCGTCTCCATAAAGCTCATCAGCAGAAGGAAGCATGATGTCCTCTAAAATGTCCTGGTAGATGTCTGTGCTTACCTTGGACTATATCAAACCCAGCAGACCAACATCAGCCATCACTTCCCAAATCATCATCATCGACTGTGAAAGTCCATACTTGCTGCGCTACTCCTTTTTGCTTGCACGCTTTTTTTTTTCTACTACACTTTTTCCTTCCACTCAACTTTCCATTGATATGCTTGAATACAGCACTCTAAATGGTAAACAACCTAAACGGTGACCTTTTGTGGCCTTCCCTCAGTGTTTGACTGAAGTCAGCAGTATTCCTCACGATCGTGTAGGCCATAATATTTCAGTAATGTGAAATTGTCATTTTCTGTGAAATGGATTTTAGTTTTTATGAGCTGTAAGCCATTATCATCATAATCCTCTACTGGGAAACATTTTCACCATGAACCGGTAAGGACGAGCTAACTCCAACCTCCTCTAGTCATTCATAAATCACAAGCGGAGACCGATAATGTCTCGAACAGATGTGGTCTTTATGAACGTTCTAGGTTTACAGGTCTGTGTTGGCAGTCCCTCCGTATCGTTCTTTTTAATTTATTTTTCTTAAATCATTTGCAGTGGACAAACTCAGCGTAGCCTTCCTGCTGTTGGCAGAGCAAACGCTTAAACTTTTCCCTAAAGCGCCCGTCTTCTTGCCATAAATGACTTCTGAGTCTTGTTTACGCTCTTAAAGCTTCCCGCTGGCCCATGCCAAAACGTCAAGTGTACATCAGTCACAAGAAAAGCCTCATCCTTTTTTCTACAGAAAATACAGGCTTTGTAAATGTGACAACAGCACCCCCTGCTGTGTGGCTATTACCTTGAGTCAGTAGTATGATGAATATTATTAAACTCCTAAAAAAAGTACAAAACTTAATGTAACTGACGGTTATCTTTACTATTAATAGCTTGATATTATTTTTACCATATGAAGTTCATAGCTAAATTAAGTTTACTGGACGTACAAGTCAGGCTAAAAGCCATTTATATTATTATATAGTTAAAGTGTACTGTGTTACCACTGTATTAAACTTGGTTTCAAATTATTGCTTGAAATGCATCACTCTGTGGAATTAATATATATATATATAACACATGTTTCACTTAATTTTAATGAATTCCCAGATTAGCGTTTGTCTTATTTGTTCTGCTGACCTGTGATGTTTGTCTCTGCAGATCTATGCTCAGAACGAGTCCCAGAAGTCCGGCTACATCGAGCTGGCTCTGCAGGCATACGAAGAGAAAGGTGCTGAAGGCTCAGCTGCCTAAAATTCCAAGAACCAAACAACCGAAACCTTTGTTTAGCAAAGAATATCACCTAGAGGCAGAGTTCAAGTTGTGTTTCATTTGAAACATGACTGCTGCGGTTCTGTCCCTGCCTGGGTCCAAGATGCATCTTCACCCAAAGGAAAACTTCACACTCAAAAACTCGATCTGAAGAATCGTCTTCAAAGCCTTGCTTCATGTGGAGAGACTTTGTTTGTATTTCATTAAGCTCTCTGAAATTAAACTGATGTACATAGTAAAATAAAATCTGTCTGTGAGCCTTAAATGTCGTGTCCAGGAGAATAAGTACTATCTCCAAAAGAAAAGTTAATTTCAAATAATCTTTCCAGACCTGAAACACTTGGATGTCCATTTTTTATTTTTTTTTTATTTAAAAGAGACAAATAATACAACCAGAAACTGAAAGATCGAGGTCACATCAACCCTGGTCTTTGTTCATGAAGCCATCTGAGAAACGGCCAAAGTGTTCGTATTAGCTTGGAAATATAAATGTGCTTTGCAGCCCCAACATGAGAACAAGGCAGAATGCAGCACAGAATCACAGCTGTCTAACATTTCTAAACCTAACTTGTACTTAAAAAACAGATAAGACTGTCCTGCCTGTTAAAACCAAGGTCTTATTAAATGGCCTTCCTAACACCGATCAACGGTGATGTTTGAGAAGAACAGGTACGAGTTTTAACTTTGAAAAGCAGCCCAGAGTTTTCTAGCTATTCATTACAACCCCTTAACCTTTTAAAGTCTGAAATGAGTACATACTGTACCCATGTTTGCACCCTTTTTAGGGAAAGAAAACCTTATTGTAGCTTTTCTTGTTAAAAAAGATTGTTTAAGTTCTTTGGTCACAAAAGAAATGTCCAAAGTAGTTTTGCCTCCCCTATTCGCTCAGCAGATTCTCTTCTAGGTTCACATCTGAGGTATCGATGTCCTCCAGGTCAAAACTGTCCAAATCATCGAGGTCCTACAGTAGAAATTATCCGTGGTCAGAAATAGAGATGTGTTGGGGCATTACAAAAATTCTTGTAATTTAATTTCTAATAAATAACTTGCAGTTTACCTCATTGTTCATCGCTTCCTCTAGATCTTCTGCTGGTTCCTCAGATCCTTCAGAGCCTGCTTCCAGCTCTGCCACGTTCCTCTCTACAGGTGCCTCAGAACCTTCTGGTTCAGCCCCGGGAACACCGGCCACCTCTGGATCGTCCACAGTCTCTACAGGAGGTTCTGCTCTTTCTTCCTCTTGCTCAAACGCCCGTACAGGAACCAGCGTCAACACAGCTGCTGTGTCTTCGTCTGAGTTAAGCGGTGGATCAAGGCTCAAATCTGGAAAAGCTTGGACTGCGACTGATGGAACATCCAGCTGGGGACTTTCTGTGGGCTCCAAAGAGATGAGCTCCTCTACTGATGCAGCTTCTTTTACAACAGGAGTTTCACCAGTTGCTGCAGCGACTACGGGTGAGACTCGTGAGGGAATGATGCCTGTTTCCGGTTGATCAGGACTGAAGCTTTCCTCTAATGCTGCAGATTCTGGTGTAATTGGAGCATCGGCTTTTAAATCAGTGCTAATCAGCACATCTGCTGTTTGTGCTGCGGTGTCTTCGGATAAGATGTTTTCTGGTTCCGACACTGGCAGGGCTTCAGCTGCTGAAGCGTTTTCCTCAACAGTAAGCTCATCAGATGAGCCCACATCTTCCACTGGACTGGATTGTATGATATCTGCCTCTGTGGCAGGAACCTCAGCGCAGGGTTCCTGCACCAGGCGTTCCTCTGCAGAGACCAACGTCTCCGCTTTCATGATATTTTCACTTTTGACATCCTGCTCTAGATGACACGGAGAATGTGCTCGGTTCGGCTCAACATGCTTTTCAATTTCAGGGACAGTAAGGGGAGCTTCCTCTGTCTGACCAATTGTTTTCTCTGTCAGTGGAACGGGATCAGCGCAAGACTCGTGCTTTATTGGAAAGGCCTGTTCCATTACTTCTGCTTCTGAAGGTGCATCGCAGCTCTCGCTCATATTGTCCACTGCCTCCTGCACAACAAAGACCACAGAACAGTTGATCAAAAACCCTTCACAACTACCCTTAATGAAATCCTTGCACCTACACAACTTTTTAGAAGGGTAGCATTTTTAACCACTATATATATATATATATATATATATATATATATATATATATATATATATATATATATATATGCGTCTGCAGACGTTCCCAGCACAAGATACTGTAATACCCTTGCATCGCCACTGGGTAGTGGTAATGTCAAGAGACACCATTTAACTTTTCTTCAGTCAAGAAGTTTCCATTTACAGATTATTGCCAGTCACAGACAAGTTTGAAAACAGGAGTGGCTTTTTTTTGGTGCACAAATGCAAAATAGGGTGGTGTGGCATCATCTTACACAATTTGCTCACCAGAAAACTGTAATAAAATGCTTAGCCTGGTCAAGTAGTCCAAGAGAACACTTATTAAACAGTTATTTTTAAATTATATCACTGAAAGAGGCTGTGGGCTATACTGCTCAAAGTTTGTTATAAGATAAGATAAGATTGACTTTATAGATCTCACAGTGGAGAAGTTCATGAGTCACATCGGCTCAAAAATCAAAAAAAGGTGCCATAAGGAGGAAAGGTGCATGATGTATATACAGTGGATCGAGAAAAAAAGAAAGAAAGTAGAGATTTAAGATGACTTATGTACATTTAATCCATATGTACATATGGATTTGACGTTGTACATTAAAGTGGTACTGGGTAAAGAACAACAGTGAGGTAGTGAGATAACTATAACAGCTGAAGTCACTTATTTAACAGGATTATTGCACAGGGTATTATATAGTAATTGCACATTAGTTATTACAGTTATAGTGCAGCATTGTAAAGTCTGATAGCAGCAGGAATGAATGACCTGCGGTAGTATTCCTTTTTACAGGCAGGGTGTATAAGTCTGTCACTAAAGGAGCTGCTCAGCTCCTCTACAGTCTGGTGCAGGGGGTGGAAGGTGTTTCATGATGGATGTAAGCTTGGACAACACCCTCCTCTCAGCTACTTCCTCCACTGAGTCCAGAGTGCAGCCCAGGATAGAAGTCCTTCCTCACCAGCTTGTTCAGTCTCTTTCTGTCCCGCTATGTGCTGCCAGGGGCCCAGCAGACGACAGCATAGAGGAGGGCTGAGGCCACCACGGAGTCATAGAAGGTCTTAAGCAGGGGCCTGCTCACTCCAAAGGACCTCAGCCTCCTCAGGAGGTGGAGCCGGCTCTGGCCCTTCTTGTACAGAGCTTCGGTGTTGTAGCGCTCTTCTTAAGGCAGTTGTTTGTAAGGGACCTGAATTTCATGGATACCAGTTTTTTTCCCCCCCGATTAGTAACTAGGCTGTTTTGTGTCCTTTTTCATTAATCATTTCATTCAGTAAATTATTTGCTACTAGCTTTTGAAGTTCCCATCCAGGAAAAAGTAAAATCTATTACAAGGAATACTTTTTTTGACACTAAGATTGTTTATCATTTGGGAGATGTAGCTAGGGCAGGGATACATTTAGAACTTTAGCCAATACTTGGTAGAAGAAAGTTATTTCTTAAAAGGGGACTTATCATGTTTAATTCCTTCCTTTTCATATTTTCACAATTCAGTTGTGATGTATATAAAGTGGAACTGCAGTGCTTTGTTCTGACTTCCTCGTTATTGTTGCCCCACAGCGCCTCTTTTGCCTCTGTTTGGAGGAGCATCTGAGAGTAACTCGTTTTGGTGCTGTCTCTTTTATTCGAAATGAGGTAGTTCACACCACAGCCCCAACCCCAAACCCCCTCCAGGGCGTAGAGCGTTCCACTCCACCCCATTCGGCCATTTTTTGCAGTTGTCCACTTGTAGCCTCGGCATCCTTAAGCTAGGACTACAAAACCGCAACGAAAAAAATAAAAATGGCAGAGTCACAAAATTGGTAAGCCTTGCTTAGCAGTTCTGCAGCAAATACTGTGACATAATTGTTTAAAAATATATCAGAGAACAGAGAAAACTGAACTGACCCAAACAGAATATAAAGATACCTACGCAGCACCTGGACAGGCTACGTTCAACTTTTCTGCAGTCCTAGAGACACCAAGTACACAACCAAATGTATTGAAGGGCTAAAACAGGTGGATTTTGCATGATGATCATGTCCCCTTAACTGAATTGAGTAGAAAAAAAACTTTTTTTTGGAAAAGAAAAAGTATATTTTTTACTGCAAATATTGCTAAGAAATTGATTTTATACTGTAAAAGAAGTACGCAAAATGTAGGGATCTGCACTCCACACATTGTGGCATTGTTTCTGGAAACATCTGCACAGACCCAGTGTTCTCAGACACAACACAGAGTTTTTAGCAGTATGTTCCAACCAAAACCTCAATCTGCACGTGACCAAGGGTCGCAAAAGCAGCAGAAATATCTGTTTTGCCCATGACCTAGGTGAGTGTGTAGTGGGTCTAAAAGAGGCTGCAATGATGTGCAGTTTTCTCCTCACCTCTGGTTCAGCAGTCTCTCCCTTGGGAATAAAACCTTTGGATTCCTCCAGAACATCACGATCCTCGTTTGGCTTCAGAAAAGAAAAAAAAAAAAAACAAGCAACATTTAAGTCCATTTATCCATCAATCCATTTTATTCTACCTGCTAGAGCCTACGTAAGCAGTCAGTGGGCGTGAGACCGGGAAGACCCTCAAAAATTTTAGCAAATCAGGAAAAAAACGACTGCTTGCTCAGTACTTGGGTTAAAAAGGCCATTTAACCAAGCCTGGCTGTTTATGTACTTGGAAGCAGAAGTACTGATCCATGCAGTTATAGCCCCTGGATAGGCCACAGATCAGATTCAAATGAAAAACCTTACCACTCCGAGCCCACGGTGCTAAAACCACCATAATATAAAGCCTATGGGTCTAATTTAGAACATTTTCTCTTGCTATGGTTAAGTTCAAAAGCAGAGTTGTTCAGATTCCTCCACTGACCGTGACGAGGGGATATTCTGCAGCAGGTCTGACCCCGACATGAGCCTCCTTCAGGTACTGCTGAGCCAGCAGGGCTTGCTGGAGGCCAGGGAACAGGTTGCTGTACTGGCCGGGGTCGGCCAAGGCATCTGCTGCTTTCTGGTTAACCTTGGACAGGTTTTCCTTCCACAGCTTCACCACCCTGGGGGAAGAGAGACAAACCCAGGACTTGCCAGTGAGCCTCAAGAAATCAAACTTCTTGACTTTTTTTTTTTATCTATCCTGACCTTGGGAAACTAAAAGTAAGAAGCAACTTACAAACAAAGGGTTGAATGCAGAAGTTCTGCGGGGGAACAGCATTAGAAAGTTAAGCACCGATTAGAAACTCTTTTACCTTGAGACATGGCTGGGCATGTACGTTCTCGCCAGGAAAGCGGCCTCGGGCAATCGATCGGTTTTAATAAGCAGCTCCAGACATTTGTCGGTTCTGGGAAGAAAAGAAAGAGTAACAGAATACCACAGAAACAGAGAGAAAAAACAGTATAAGATGCTGCTTTGGACGCTCCAGAAACACCCACCTTCCTTGCATGAAGTAGGTGAGGAAGGCCACGTTGGTCTTCCCGTCCTTCTCTGCCCCCTCGGCCAGCTTCCCCACCATCTCTGCGCTGCCCGAGGCGGTCGCCAGCAGCAGCAACCCACCGTAATCCTGAGCTTGGTGCAGACACTCCTGAGCCAGGCTAAACTGGCACCTTGTAGTGGCGGCCTCGGCCAGCTGCTTCCATTTATGCTCTGACTGAAGCCCCCACATGCCGAAGAGCCAAAAGAGACAGGAGAAAAGACCGTCACAGGAGGAAAGGCAAGAACCTCAAGAACAACGTGAAGCTGTGCGCTGTTAGGGCTGGGGTTCACCGTCCCAAAGCGACATACGTATATAACTCTCTCTTTTGGATGGAACACAGTTGTGGCTTAAAGAAAATCTGCAAAGACAAATTAATTTAGATTTTTATTATTATTATCATTATCAAAACCTCCTTAGAATAAAATTTACAGGTGAGAAAAATTTACAAAGTCTGGAGAAGATGGAAAACTGTCAACATTTATGTCAAAAGAGCACAGATATCTGCAGCCCTGAAAAAGCCAGTCTTTCTTTGGGTAGCCAGAGGGATTTTTTTATTATGGAAGATGTACAGTTTTTGCCAGAATATTAAAAAAAAAAAAATAAATATCGACTTGGAGGAACTTTGACTCTTCTCTGACCTCCCTCTTCAGACACTAAAGGCCCAGTTCCTCCGGCTCTTATAGGTCCTGCTTGCTTACGAGTGTTTCAGGAGCAGTTTTATTTTCAGGGCCAGCCTCGGTTTCTCCGGCCCTACTCGGGAGCAGGGTCAAACCGAGTTGCTTTGAGAGGAGTTTTGATGTGAACACACTTATTTTCAGCGATCAGCCAAGGGACGAGGAGAAACGAGATGGTTTTTCTCAGAGGAAGTCCAGAAAAACCGAAAAGCGGAAAATAATTTGACTATTTACAAACCATTAACCACAGCTGAAGTAACAAAAAGAAAAAGAATATGAGCAGTTTTCTATTTGTAAATGCGCTGTATCAGATCTGTAGATTTACAGAGGCTTTCTCTCATTTTACACACACACACACTGGATGGACACGTCTCTGAAGCATCTGTCTGCTGACACAGCTGCCCGCAGCCTGGGAGTCAGCGCAAAATCAAACCTATAAAAAAACGTCAGTCTGGTTAAAAATCTTTTGCGCTACTAAACATGTTCTCCTCGCTCCCATCATGGCTGAGGCAAAATATCTCACATATAAAGCTGTAGATTTTAACTGTGACTGACAAACACCCGGCCACAGCAGCGGTCTGCTTTGGCAGAGGTGCCCGCTTAACGGAGCTCGTACTGAGCAAAGGTGTGAAAGGTCTGACACAGAAGCTCGCTTGCTCTCTATACGGCTCGTCTCCGCCTCTCCGCTTCTGTCTCTCTGTCTCAAACACAGTTTTAAAGCAGAAACCAGGACAGAGAAGCTGTGCCTTATTTTATTATTAGTTAAAACTGATGTATGATCCAGATATTTTAAGGAGTGGATTACTCCTTAAAAGAGGATATTGCATATACAATTATAGAAACATTGTTTGGATTTTTTTTCTTTTATTTGTTTTATTTATAATGAGGTATTTTTTTGTCATTTCTCGCAGATTTGTCAATGTCGCAAACAGGGCGTGGAGAACGGGGAATAAAGCCACCCTTAGGAGGCGTTTCCCTCTTCCAGGCATTTCCAAGCCGATCGAAACACAAACCGCGCAAAGATAAACCGAGCAGAGAAGAGTGGAGCTGGGCATGCCAAACTAAGTAGGGTCAATAAAACAGCACCTTAACACCCCTCACCGTGTGTTGGAGTACAATCCTTTTAACCGGTTGGATCTGGGATCCCCTTATTTTGGTCTTAATTCATAACCATAATCATAGTTACAGGTAGGAACGTAGAAGGACAGGTACATTTTGAGCTCTAGTGTTTGGCTGAGGTCCTTCTTCACTTCGGCCGACCTCAGCAGTAGCCAGAGATACCCCTAATCCAGCTAGCCATCTACCGCTCCGTCCCACCATCGCTTGTGAACAGGACACTAGGATACCTGAACTTCTCCGTTAGATGCAGAGACTCTCGACTCAGAGACACCTGGTCATGGTCATGGCCTCAGATTTAATGGAGCTTACTCTCATTCCAGCTGTTAAGCAAAGCACAGCATGAAAAACATTTTTTTTTGCCTCAAAATTACAAAAAATACATCTTTTTGTGTATGTCAGCTGTGTGATCTCAAACAATAGAAATGTGTTTATTGAAGTTTAATTAACAATCTAAGTCAGGTATACCATTTATTTAGCTCAAAGTAGAATGTACTGACCAAGGTAGACTAATGGGACTTTTCCATGGACTCCACACCGCGTGCTGAGAGTTTTTCAACTGGCTTTTTCCCCCCACATGATTGGCCGTGTCTCTCTCTTTCTCTCTTTCTGTACATTCACAATGTACATTTGATCATGTTAGCTTGTTGTCTCAGTAAACAGAGATGTTGAGCATGTGCAGCGTTTTGTTCTTTTTTGTTTGTTTTAATGCTAGCCCTATAGCGCCCTGCCCAAGGCGCCAAGTGTCATGTGTCACGAACACTCTGTAAATACATTTTTCCTTTGCTTACGGATTAACCTCCTTTACCGGTTAATTTGGAATGGAGGCTAATGACGCTACAGCTGGAATCTGTAATATAGGTCCTTATTCAGTGCTCTTTTTAGAAAGAATTTGAACAAACATATCTTGTTCAAAATATAAACTAGTTAAACTGATGAGACCTGACCTAATGTGGGGGACCCTTAATGTAGTGATTGTATAATTCAACATTTTGGATGTTATATGCACATTACAATCACTTTAAAAAGGGCCATGGCAACAAGTTTTATTTGTCTGAGGTTTTTGGGGGAATAATATGATTTGTTGTGTGCTGATAAAGCTGTGTAAATTTCAAAAGTGTGTACCAAAGAACCAGCTCAGGGGTGGTCACCTTTGACTCTTTGCTCAAAAATGGTCAGATCAGAAAGGAGTTAAATTGACTACATAGGTTATATTCTACATCATTCATATTCTCCATCCAAAGCTGACCATCAAGAAAGGCACGTTTGACGGGTTTTTCAAATATGGTAGTAGCTGCATATCATTACCTTACCCTTTTACTGTGGAGGGACATTTGGCCTGACAAAACAAGCTAACATTATCTTTTTAATTAAATTCTTTGGAGAATTTACATATGTAGCAATATCAGCTACATGAAACGGCTTATACAGTGATGTTTTGGCACCTTTAAGTGATTTGTTTCCTGCTTATGGAGGTGTTAAAAACTGATTTAGTTGTTTTTGTTGCAACAAAATAAAAAGGCACATATCAAGTAGAGTCAAAGGGAGAAAAGAGGCAGCAGATTGGTGTCTTTCGCATCCACCACAGTGGAATGATTAAACGGTAAACAGAGATTCTTTAAAACACAGTTTGAGATGCACCAACACTTTGTTGTAGTTATAAACACAAAATAGGCATTTTCAATGATTTTTTTAGCATATAAATCGCACTATGTATAAAAGTTAAACCTGGATTTCTTTTTATTCTACACTGATCCGAATAATTGAAAACTGCATGTATTTATACAGTCTTTAAGGCTTTAATCTATGTGTAAAAAAAATATATTATTGTGCAGAGATGCAGGGGTGGGCTATATGTGCCATTTGTACAAGAACTGCCTATGAAGAAAAAAAGAAGAGAGAGAAGAAAAAAAAAAAAGATCGGCCTCTGAGCAACTTTTTAAAGCAGTACCCAACGGCAGCTGTATACGGAACGCTCTAGCATGAAGCTTTCACTGACCTCTGCCTCCAGTGCCAGTTCATGCGCCGTCCTCAGCTCACCCAGCTGCAAAGCCAGCTCAAACTTGTGATCGGGGTCAGTGGACACAGCCAGCGCCTGCTGTCTGAAGCCCTACACAACACAAGAAAACACATAAAACCGTAAAACCTTCTTCTTCCACGCTGACAGTGGGCTTTGATTGGACACAGTTGAATGTGAGGCGGGTATACATAAGGACCAGGAAAAAAAACGACTCTTGCCATCATGAATAAAAGAAAACCTTTTTGCCCTGAGGATTGCCTCCATCTGGCTTCCTCATGTTTTCTAAACCTTAAATGTCAGTGGAACAAAACCAGGTTGGCAGTCGGTTCAAGTAAAAATGATGAACTTCAAATGGCTGAATGCTGAGAGAGCACTGGTACCTGTTTCTCCAGGAAGTGGGCGACCCTGGTCCTCTGCTCCAATGGGATTGTGGGAAGGACCCTGTCAGCCGTATTGAAATCTTTCCTCATGACAGCTGTCTCATATTCCAGCACAGAGAGCAGCAGGGAGTAACTGATGATGTTGAGCTCCTTATCTCCTAGATAGAGACGGTCGTCCTTTGGGATGTAGCCCAGCAGATACATTGTCCTATTCAAACATTTTTACAGTAAAATAGTATCTTAATGGACCCTTTTTTTTCTTTGGGCCTATACAAGTTAATGAAAATATGCTACCTGTCCAGGTGAGCAATAGTTATGATCTCTCCTCCAACATAGTAGTTGAGTCTGTTAACGGAGCTGGTGTAGATGAAGCAGTCTCCCACCCAAAGGCCCGTCTTTACGACCTCCTGGACCTCACCCAGCACCTGGCAAATGTGAAGAACAAGACAAACAGAAGCTAGGAAAATAATATTTCTTTTCTATTTTGTAAATGTATCTTACAATACAGTTTCACAACAAACCACCAGAGACAGCTCTAACCTCAAAAGCATCTTCTATCCCATCCTCTGTCAGCATTTCCCTAGACTCCTGCGCTGTGGTCACTCGCTCCATCAGGAACCGCAGCACAAAGAAAGACTCTTCTGTAGCAATACACACCAGCTCCCCAGAGTCAGACCAGAAGATCTGCAGGCACGGATGGAAAACTTACGAAACAGCTGCAGTTATAATATGAGCACTGACACTAAATGGACTGCGACGGACATGTTTAGGTAGGATCTCAACACGGCGGATCAAATCCGAGGTTTCCCAGCCATAGAAAGCCAATCCACTGTTTGACCTCACTCCCAGTAAGAAGCCACCAAAGATGCCTGGTGGGAAGAAAACTACAATGATTTTTGGTTCAGTAGATTTTTTTTTTTTTTTTTGTCACGTTTGAAAAGAAAATTGCTTTTATAGGCTAGGCAGCAAAGTAGTGTAAGTGGGTTGCAGCCATGGAAAGCTTGCCATATCCTCTCCGCCAGTACCAAACAGCTTTTTTTGGGGCGAAGTATCGTAGTGCGGGCCAGCAATCTCCTCAATGGAAAAACAAGGCTTTTCATCACTGGAGGCAACCTTGGTACAACGAGTTGTCAAGATGAGATTCTGCACCCGGTGGAGATCCCACATCTTTACTCCTAGGGACCAAACTCCATCCTCTAAGATGACAATGCTCGCCCCCGCAGAGCAGGGTTTATCCAAGGCTACCTCCAGAATTCAGGTGTGTGTGCAGTCCTGACCGTAACCCTCATCAAATAGCTCGGGTGAACTGCTTGTGCCATAGTGACCAAGAAGACCACATAAGCTGACTTGAAAAAAACATCTGGCTGAGGAATGGTACGTCCTCCCAGAGCAGTGTTTGACCAGGATGAGGAGGAGGCGCCCGGCTGTTGTGGTCGTGTAAGCTTCACCCACACGCTGCTGAGACCTCTGTTTGTTAAATTGCCAGTATGTATCTATTCCTTCAAACTTTAGCCATCCAATCGAATAAACAACACCAAAATAAAAATAAAAAGATAGAGTCTAAGAGTCCAATAAGCAAAATAAGCTTTGTGGCTTTTCATGGGTACTATCCATAAAAAACACTCAACTCTGCTGCTCAACCACCAAATGCACCTTTCTTACAAATGTGGCACAATTTTACAAAGTTTTAAATGGTGTACGGTCAATTGTCAACAATGAACAAAAAACATAATCGACCAAACACATTTCTTTAGTTTTCTGCTAAGTATTTTTCTACTTTTTATTAATGTTGCACAGATAAATATAGACATAAAAAAGTTATTTAAATAGAAAAAAAAAACTTACAATCAGCTCCAAAACCAGGTTTGAAGGTCTTCTTCTCTTTAAAGTTTTTAAATATTTTCACTACGCTGTTGCCCTCCCTAATGGCATACCTGCACACACAAAAACAACAAAAAGCAGCGGGTAATTTTAAATGACGAGTTTAATGATGTTGGGACAGAACTTGGGCGGCTCACACCCAGTTAGTTGGGTTAGACAACATGCTAGAAGGAGCATCAGAGACATCAAAAACCATTTTGAGCATGACAACAACTTATTCAGACCTCATAGAATCTCAACAGGGTGAAGTAAGAAATAAAGTTAATACCAGAGGGTTGTTTTAACATTAGGGGAATGTATTCACTTAGGGTACCATTAGCCTATTACTTGCTAAATAGTTAGCACAAGCTAGTGCTAGCCAACATTTACATTTCGACTAAGGAATCAGTCATGAATTCAATACAGACAGACTATATTTGATGCAGGGTTTTATAAATAGTATATATGTCCCTAGAATTTGGATATGTAAATCTTTATTTCTCAATGTCAGTGGAAGCATTATAAGATTGTTGTCTTTATAATAATCCTTTACTTTAACTTTAGATATTACTTATTTAGTTATCCATCAAATGTTTTTTTTTCATCAGCATTCGTTTTAGTCACATTTTGGGTTGAATACCTAACCCAGTATTATAGCTCAACCTCTTAAACCAACACTTGGTGGTAAAACAAGCTAGACTATGTTTCAGACAGGACTGGTAGTTAGCAAAATAACCTAATCAGGAAGCCAGGATCGAACTCAAACTTTTACTCTGGAAAAAAAGCAAACGTCAGTTCATTAAATTCAGTGATTCCCGAACTTTGCAGTTTTACACCCAGAAATCAACAGTGGATACAACTTGGCAGCGATAATTAACTAGGAATACAGCACTAACTAGTTAAACATGGATGAAATGCAAATCAAATTACCTCAATTTTTGTTTTTATCCATTTATAACCATTTTCTAAATCTTTTGCAACATTTATATCTTAAATTTTATTCTCTAAGTGATCATCTTGTTGTTTCACTTTGATTTCTGAAGATCTCAAGATCCCACCCTTGTTTACTGGCACTGCAGGGGGGTCCAAACCCCAACATTTTGGAAGCCACTACAATCATTTTATCAAAACCTCAGGGAAGGAACAAATATTTTCTAAAATTCTTTAAAAAAACTGACTTAATTGAATTGATAGGACTTACTGCGAGGTGTCGTGTGCCCAGACAAACTCCTGAGCAGAGCCATAGCTCTTGTTCCTCAAGGCCATCGCAGTGTAGATGATGTATTCCCCATCTCCACACACCACTACAAATCTGCCAGAATACAAACACACAACCACATACAGTAAATGTCCAATTAAAAATCTCAGTCAGAATAAATGCCAAGCTATGTTTAACAGAAAAAAAAAAAATCATTACCAAGAAAATTTGACTCACATGAAGCATAACATAAACAAATATGAGGTATAACTCAAACAATCGGTAGATATGGAGACAGCGCACTAATCGTAAGCATTCCTGCTCACACAAGCCTACCATTTAATAAGAAATACAAATGATCATGCTTAATGTCTCCATATTGTTTGATTATTTAAAGCTCGCAGGGTACTTGAGTACTTTAGGTGAAGTTTAGGTAGCCCGTTGTGGGTGCAGGTGTCCAATAAAGACATTTAAATACTAACAGCAGATTTAAACACTGGGCGGCTGCATACGTCTCCTTGTTGGGTCACAAATGATGACTGCTTTAGCCAAGTTCTTCCCACTATGCTGTGGCTTTACCTTCCATTGGGGCTGTGCTGGATGGTTTGTGGGTAAACTTCACAGCTGCCCATGTCTTTGACACCAAGTGGGAGCTTCTCTCCGTCCTGAATCTCAGCCTCTCCCAGCACCTTAAGGTTGGCCTGCTGCACCTCAGAGTGACGAGCCCAAATAATTTTCCCACCAGAGTCCATGGACATGGCCGGCTCCTCGCGACCCAGCTGAAAGTGGGGAGAAATCAGGTGGATAAATCTAAATATACCTTAATGAAAATGTAAAGGTAGACGCATTCAGAGCTCTGAAGGAGCACACACCTTAATGAGGATGCTGCCTTCGTCATAGCCCAGAGCCACGTTGTTGGAGCCATGCTGTCCACATTATACACCACACCCGCTCCATCCCGTAATTAAGTGTGTTTTCGAGTCGGTAAGTGTTGGAGTGCCAAACTCTGACGGTGCCTGCGGATGTGGTAAAGTGGTAAAGTGAAACCAGGTCAGTGTGCTCATTGTGGCTCAGTAATAACTCAGACAGGTTTTACCCACCGTCCTCAGAGCCTGTGAGAATGACGGGCAGTTCGGGGTGGAAGCAGACACAAGTCACATTCTGTGCATGGCCCTCCAGGGTCTGAACACATGTTTTGTTCTGGTAGAAAAAAAATATGAGAAAAGATACAGGCTGTATATTGTGGTATTGATCCAATCTACTGGGGATACATGTCATTCATTAATATGTTCAGTTTTCAGGTGGAAAACCATGACTCACAACTTTTTATAGTTTGGAGAAATGATATGCTTTAATATTACTATAAGACTTATATTCTCCCTTTTCCAAATTGCCATGAGGGTTTGTTAAAATCCCATTATCCACACGACAAAAGTGTTTATTATAAAGAAAAAAGGATGAAATCTAACTGCAACTGATACGATGCTGCCTGTCAATCAATCCTGGAGGCTCGTTAGTAACTGGCCAATCGGTGATCACAATTTGTCCCTTTCCTTGCAGTAGCTGCAGGCCCTTTACCTCCAACCACGTTGTTGGGATTTTACACTAGCAATGCATTGCGGTCAGAGGGATTTTGTTACAAAACATAGTAAAGTAGGGCTTCCTTTAGAACTGCCTAAATTCTCCCTGGCCAAGATTCAGCAAGGAGTCGGAAGCATTCCTGAAAGATATGTGGTCCATATCGGCATGACGGCATCTCACAGTTGTTGCAGATTTATCGGCTGCATCTGCCACATCTAGGCCTGAGCGGACCAGACCACCGCTGAGCTGTTTTCCTCTCATTTGAAGCTTGAGTTGATGGATTCCTCAGGCTACAACACTCAGCTGACCAGGGATTGAATCCAGATTAAAACTTCTGTGGACTCAAAGCCACATGTTTGCCGGTGTCAGAACGTTTTTATACTGATAAACAAAAGAAGGATGTTCCAAAGTAGATCATCAATATCAAACATAGCTGTATCTTAATAAAAGGTCTACTGTAAATATGTGTTGAAGGATGTTTTACCCTCAGTCAAAAGATCCTTGCCTTTTGTAGCCCTGGTTTAAACTCAATTTCTATGAAATTAAAGTTTTTTTCTTCCTTTTTCTTTTTTGTTATACTAACTACAAATCTGTATGTGGTATCCCGCAATACCTGCTCCTTATTCTGTTTATTACCAGTGGATCCATGTTTTTTGCAAGCGTAAAAGATTCATGAAAAAGTCAAACCAGCCTAGTGTGCGTTTGGTTACCTGATAATCCCAGATCTTCACAAGGTGATCGTCGGCTCCTGATATAAGGTAGGGCTTGTCTCCTCCTCTGTAGTAATCAATGCAGTTCACTCCCTTCTCGTGACCCTCAAGAGTGAAATTGGGAGTCTTGGAGCCCAACTGCCACACCTTCAGCACAGCAGGTGAGTTGTTAGTCAGTGAATATCTGAGTCGGCTGAAAGGAACAGCCTGTGTTCTGTTGATCGGGCAGCGACTGTGTCTGTGTCTTAAGCTCAGTGTGCTTTAGGAGAAATTTCCACCTAAAGGTACATACCTGATATAAATTGAATAAAGCTGCTATAAAAGTTTAAATATAAGGTGTTAGCATTTGCGTGAAGCTAAGGCATTAAAGAATATTTTTCAGGTGGAACCACTGTTGTCACTGTCTGATTTATATCGGATAAAAAAAAGAGACAAAAATCACATTTCCTGAGCCTCGCCTAAAGATGTTTCAAAATAAACACTGCAAAACCCTTTTGAAAATATAGGAAAAGCATCAGACTTTGTATATCCACATATTAAAAAGTGCTTGTTTCCATTATAGGATTCCTTCTGCAGATGACAGAACCTTTGGTAAAAAGATCTACCATGTGTTTCATCATGTACCACTGTGCATGGCATAATTCAATAAAAGAGAAGAGAAAACCCATTAATGATAACCCATATCTTCTTACACACCTTCTAGTGCAGCCACGCTACACCTCTGCGTTTTTATGACGGACGTTGAGAAAAGAAGCAGTGCAGCTATGGGAAAGTGCCCGTGTTCCCCTGGGCACACAGCTGCAGTGAGTGGCAGTTTTGTAAGCCCCGTTTATGCAGGGGACATCACTTCACTGGGGAAACATGGGACAAAGAGTGCTGTATCTTGTTTAAAAGGTAGGAGGACTCTCTTAGTTTCCAAAGATACTGACTGGGGGGGTTGGGAGTTAAGCATGACTGTACAGCGAAGCATTTTTTCTGAGAGGGTCAGTAATGACACACGTTTAAAGGAAGGAATAAGTAGTAATGACACATGGTGTTTCAATTGGAACAACATACACAACTGACAACAGTTCTATGCTGTTCCTCAACGGTCCGTTGCTGCTGTGAAAACCCCTACTAATATATTTACTTACATTTAGTAGGTCCGCTTCTCTTACTGGCTTCCATGTTTTCAGACTCTACTCTTTTGACAAGAAAAAATACACAAATGCACATTCTCTTTGGG
>NW_023397407.1:0-33539 GCF_011125445.2 Fundulus heteroclitus | reverse complement strand
AAGTGGTTTTCCTGGCACGAGAAGTGACCTTTCCACTATAAACTACTAGAAATCTGACTTTTTCCACCAAATTATCGCTTACATTTCGTTACATTGCCAACATGGTGAGTTAATTTTGAACATTGTAAACAGCTTGGAAACATGTTGCCTTTGCAAAACATTCTGTGGTTCAATGATTTTTCGGTACATTAGCACCTAGTTAGCACTATGCTAGCTGTGTTTAACAGTAGGCTTTTAACAGTGTAGTTTTAAACTGATCTTATATACACTTACTTGAAGCTGGAGGCCAGAGGACGTGAGGGATCTCCTGCAAGAAGGCGAGAGACAAAGGCAGGCAGGTGGCTGACACAGAGGTAGCTGGGGGGCTGCAGGGCTGACACAAGGAAGGGAAATGCGGCTGGCTTGAGGCGGAGGAGGGTGGTAAATGACGATGAGGGACGAAGTACTCTGTACACGAGAAGCATGAAGCAGACCAGGGAAGGACGATGACGAACCAGCGGGGAAGAGCAGACTGAGATGAGCTTATATAGGAGGTTGGACAGGTGGAATGAGTCTAGACTTGATTATTGCAGCAGGTGAAACTAATCTGGCATGGAGTGGAGCTGGGCTGAGTGGATGGTGGAAGGATCTGGAACTGTCCATGGTGAAGCAGGGAGAACTGAACCCTGACACTTTGAAGTTAATTTTATTAAGCGTATTTAAGTATAAGTATAAGCTAGGGGTTAAAATTCTCCGTCTCTGCAACAGATTTCCGTCATTTGGAAAATGAGCGGCAAAATGTTCCGTGTAGACTTTTTATTCAAGATTTTAAACAGAAGCTTCGCTCAACCAAAGAAATCTGGCAGAGCCAGGACATTAGCCAATCAGAAAGAGAGTAGGGTGGGTCTTTGCAAAGCGGAGATCTGCCAGTCTGAGGTTTATCGGTGTTCAATCATTTTAACTTTGGAAGAACATCTCAAACTGACCACAGATAGTATGAATAAAAGTAGCGGTGGTCAAAAGTTTTCTTTGGATTTATGCGAACCACCAGGTCAGAAAGTTCAGCGGATAGAACAACTGACAACAACTTCCCTCGGTAAGTGTGTCTGTCGCCACTCTTGCAGTTTATTGATGAGTTATTTCCACCTGTGGCCATGTCCCTGTCAGTGTTTATTCCCTCCTTCCAGTAATTTAGCTGATAAACACAGCGACTAACCAGGGATCTCCCCATGATTCACTGTTATGTTTATTTTAAAACTAAAAGAGTAACCTTCTAGCTCGGCTAATTTAGCATTTTTTTTGGAAGGAGAAGAAGAAGGGTCTGAATGTGAAATGATGTCCCGGTTTGACTGGGTCTGATTCGGAAAAAGTAAAAAAAAAAAAACTAAAAAAAAAAACATAAATATTATTCCACCTGCGCTTTTCTGTAACAAAGAAGGCAGAGTTGCAGTCAGAGCGGCTGTCAGTCAATATGCAGCAGCTTCCACCTCATGAGCAGCTGCAACAGGACACTCGTTAAATAAAATGACAAGGAGTTTGATGCATTCAGATTATTAAGGGAAACTATGTCAAAAATAAAAACAATAAAGTGCAGCTACAACATGGACTGGAGAACAAGTTCTAACTTTGTGAGACCAGAGAAAGCCGATTCTCAGAGAGTTTTGTAGTTATTGTTATTTTTACGCGGAGTGGAGCGCGATGTGAAGCGACCCTGTAGAAGCGAGTTGCACCAGAAACATCTGAAAAAAGCCTGCTGCGGAACTATGGACTCATTTTACTCCAACCCAAAAACACCTGCCAGACAGACAAGCTACACCAGCCAAGATTACCTTAAACAATATTTAACTTAACGCAGAAATTTAATAAAATTTTTCTAATGAAAAATGTTCATCTTTAAAAGCAAGTTATGTTTTTTTTGACAAACTTTAAGCAATTTTATTAAACTTTTTAAAAATGTAACCTCCCATCCATGGATTTTCTATACCTGCTTTTCTGTACAGGTGTTACGTCATGCCGTATCTGATTGGAAAACGCGGCTTGACGTAACACAGGGTAGTGGAGGAGCTGGTGACTCTCTAGCAGTCAATGAGCGAGAGGTGGGGACACAGAGTCCATCCTGGACAGGTCACTGGGCTAAAATATAACCGTTTTTATAAACTTCAAAAAAGTTAATGCCTTTTATAAACTCATGAGTTGTGATAATTAATTGGTGAGCAATAACGGGCAAGGCAGAGACTGATTATTGTAATGTGCGATCTCTGTCAAATTAAAATTTAGGATCTCATGATAGTGTTGGTTATGTGTCCCTCTTTGTCCATGGCTGTTGTTGGCCTTGTATGATCATAGGATTGATTTATATTGAATGTGACAGTGGAGTTAATGTACAGGAGTGAAGAAGATGATCTAATGATGCAAGCTGCTGTCTTTTGAATTAGCTGCAGTTTATGGAAGGTTTTGAAATTGTAAAGTGGAAAGGTGAGTGGACTGTGGACCAGTTTTGGCAAAAGTGCGAAGGAGGAACTTGCTTGATGCTGCAAATATGAAAGTTAACCAGGTGATGATGTGGATGTGGAAAGTGAAGGAGAATTATGGAGAGGGCTTGTCCAGGATTGTGCCAAGGCTCTGAAGCTGGAGATGGGAGAGATAATGGAATTGTCAATGGAACTACCAGATTTGGTTAAAGTGGACTTTGCACAATAAGCAAATGAGGTTACTAAGGTGGCACGACGTCCACGGCCCCAGGAATATATGGGCTGACTTGAAAAAGCTTAAGTCTTAGTATTAATGTACCTAGTCTTAGACTTCTGTTTATACTTTTCATTAAAAGTCAAGTATACTTCACTACAGCCTACTTTTGTTATGTATATGAATATAGTTTATAAAAAGTAAACTTCAAGTACAGTGCCTCATTTTAAGCAGGAAATAAGTATACATATAGTACACTTGAATAAAGTACTTAAACCATTTGTGGTTAAAATGTCTGATTTAAATCTAGTATAACTTTGGTTTTCTGTTCATATGATTTACATTGAAACCCTAAATTTGTGGTTTGAATTTGTGTTTATTGAAGGTTATCAAATAGTAAAGATTGATTACATGTGTGAGATCGCAGGGCAATAAACAATAACCACAACCAGAACTGGTTTATATTATTCATACCACAACAGCTTCACTGTATTGGTAACTTAACTATGACAAATTTGTGGATTTTTGAAACTTCTGAAATAGAATGAAACTAAATGTAACAGTAATTTCTCTTTAATATTAATGGCTTCATATTATTTTTCCATAGCATATTTTCAGCTTATCTATTTTATGTGTATTTATTGATAAGGTTCATGCCAACCTAAAAGTAACATGTGCCGTCTTTCCAGAGTTAGAAGATGCTGTGTTTAGTTTCATCATTTGTTTTGACTGCTGGGATGTGTCAGGCTAAAAAATCTTTTAGATTGTTGTTAATATCATATAGTTTATAAAACATGGCAATCTTGAAAAGTTCTAGTTGTTTGAAATTGTTGTTAAAGAATGTATTTAACTGTTATAAAATGTAAAAGTGATTCTGGATAATCTTCAGAGCATTGGTTTCAATGCATTAAGAGAGAAAACAATAAAATCATGTTTCTGACCCATTTTGTTGGCTAAGGGGTTCTGAAATTATTTAAATCTTAAAAGGTGGGCACAACAGAAAATATTTGAGAACCGCTGGAATATTGTGATTTTTATATGAACGTACCTGCCATCTCTCTTTACGTGTTTGATGCTGTCAAACAGCATTACAGTTCATAACGGTAAAAATCTCTCATTCAGCAATATACTTTACATTGTCAGGTCATCTGGTCATCAATATCAATCCATAAGCTTTGGTACATTTTAATTTACAAAGCTATGCCTGGACTGTTCCCACCTTCTTTGTCCCCCTTCATGTCATTCAGTCCAGCCACAAACTTCTCTCTCAGGACTTTATTTTCTTTAGTGTTCCGTTAGTTCGTTCAGAACTTGGAAAAAATGCATTTTCTTACTCTGCCCCTTCAGTTTGGACCACTCTAAGCAGGATCTGAAACTATCCATATGGATTCCTCTGGGACTGTAGGAGCAGAAGTGAATTAAGTATTTGTGTATGGGGTAATCACAGGCCATTACTATATAGTGGTAGAAATCTTTCTTTGTTGGGCAAGTATTCCACCAGGAAGGGGGAAACAGTTTTTTGACAGCTAAAGAAAGTGTTACAAACAAGTGTGGATGCTTTCTATATTGATATTACGTTTGTATTTGATGGACATTTGTCAATTATATGACCTCGGTGCAGCACCTTAGTGGCTTAAAGTGTTGGCTTGGCCTCTACAATACACACTGTTTCAACTCATTTTAAGAAAACCTGTATAAAGGCTGAAAATAAATCTGCTAATTCTGTTCTGGAAAAGCCTGGAATTGGTTCTTAAGAAATGTGCAGTAACTCTGTTACTGCACATTTCTTAAGAACCAGGAGAATTGAAGTCTTTTGAAGCTAACATCACATAACACTTAACATTGTTATTATAAAAGAAGCAAAGTTTGTTATTTTCTGTGACCATTTGGCTGTGTGACAATGCGTGGGCCATTATGGATTAATAGGATACATCTCTTAAACAGCAGCAAGTGGTAGAGTACAGGTTAATCATGGTCCAGTGAGTTGCTATTAACTGTTCGAAAAAGGCCCGGAATAACAACTGGAGTTTAATTTTTTACTTTCCTCAAACACAAAACACTTCGAAAGATTTGGGTATATGCACACTCCGATGTGAGAATCACAATCCAAACTCGAGTGACCGCCTGTGCAGTAAGCACTTAGAAGCCTCCGAGTACTAGCCATCAATGCGGTCGATTGGCTAAAAGCTGAAGCAGCAGGCACTTTTGCCTGGAGCTATAAGTCCTTGGAGCCTAGTGTTGGTAGATAGCAGACGGATGATGAGAATCTGCAACAGCCAGCACGGGAACACTTTATTTCAAGAGAACAGAATTTGTCACAACACAATACCTGTTGCACAACACCAACAGTCAGCTACCTATGCAGGTTTAGTTTAAGCATATCATGCATGTAGTGCCACAGTGTAGTGTGCTATGAATGTACTATATACGTAAAACATCACCTCAATCAGGGCATTTTTATAAACGTGTTTGCTGCTCCATGTTAAGTATCATATGCGAAGCTACAAAAAAAGCTAGTGTTGCTTTTCAAACCAGCTGTAGGTTCAGGTTCATACTGGTATGGTTGAATACCCGCTACTCCCGCAATATATTCTGGAATTTTTTCAAATTCAAAGAAGGCTTCTTCTTTCGTGGCTACAAGTAAACAACTGGAAAGTAATTACGTCCTTGGTTGTTGTGCATTGTGTTTTAAGTGGCTTTTGCTCACTTTACGTCACACAGCTTCACCAACTAAAATAAGCCCACTTCGGCAATTATTGACAAAAATGCTTAAAATAAGTTATTCATGTTTGACATTAGAAAAATTGGTCCCTCGAATGTCTTGTGGAAATGCCTCACTAAATGATATAACATCAATGTCAATATTTGCAGATTTCGTTTCATTTCTGCTTTAAGCTAGTAGTTGTCTCCTTTCAGGTGTACCTGGAAAGACTTTTGACTTACGCCGAGATAGACATTTGTCCCTCCAACTGGAAGCGCATCGTTCTTGGCGCCATCCTGCTGGCTTCCAAAGTCTGGGACGACCAGGCCGTCTGGAATGTCGATTATTGCCAGATACTGAAGGATATCACAGTGGAGGACATGTGAGTGCTCCTCTTTAACCTGCCTTCTTTTAAGACTTTTGTTTTGATACAACTGATGAAATCTTTACTTTGACCAGGAATGAGATGGAGCGTCACTTCTTGGAGCTGCTTCAGTTTAACATCAACGTTCCAGCCAGCGTTTACGCCAAGTATTACTTTGACCTGCGTTCTCTGGCGGATGACAACAACCTCAACTTCCCTCTGGAGCCACTAAGCAACAAGCGAGCCCAAAAACTGGAGGTGAGATTTTTTATTTATTATTTTTATTTTGTGTTCCTCTGGGTTTTGTTCCCGGGCACTCAAATTCTTTGTGCTTGCACTTTCTCTAGGCCATATCCAGGCTGTGTGAGGACAAGTACAAGGACATGTGCAAATCTGCTATGAAGAGGTCCATGAGTGCGGACAATATGGTTGGCATCAAGAACTCGCAGGCTGTGCTTTCCTGAATCAGTCAAAAACTCGTCTTAGATCTTCCTAAGTGGACTGAACTACTGATAAAGGATTTCGGAGAAGACAACCATCCTTGAGGGATTAAATGTCAATTGTAGAGGCTAAATATACAACACTATAACATTATTAATCATGTCTTTGTATTAATTCCCAAAAAAACTTTATTGGTTTTCCGTTAAAAGCATGAGGATTTCGTGACATATATTGGAGGAAAACAGTATAAAATGCTTCCTCAAGTCCCACAAGTTTCTTTGTATCTCCTTTTTTTTTATTATGTTCTTGGGGAGTAATTATCCGGCTGCTGCCACCTTGTCCCCAGCAGTATTTACACAACAAAAACTGTCATGAACTACCCTGTGGCGTAGTTGTGCACATGGACAACAAGATGTTTTGCTTACTGTGTAGGCTTCTATAGCTGTGAAATGTTCTAGACTTTATTTAATTTAAATAAATTTCACTCGCTGTTTCAAGTTAGGTGGAAAAGTCTGTTATTTTAAGTAATTTAATGGATGTCTCTAATGTATAAAGTTGTCATTTATGCTGATGACCGTGTCTCAAATCGTGTGCAGCAGTTGGGTAAAATTGGCTAATGCCGGGCATACACTGCACGATATTTTCAGTCGTGGTACTCATATACAGCTCAAACTGTACGACGAAACAACAGGGTTTAAAAGTTCACTGCTCATGATATAAGTTCTTACACTGTGCGGCCCAACTCTCTGATGCGACCTGCCTGCTCACACAGTGCATTCAAAAACCACACGTCGGACTCAGCCCCGTAGAGAGATGGCGCTACTCGGACTCGTCTACCCAGAAGCCAAATGTCAACAGTAGATGAAGAAAAAGACGGAAGTGTCAATACTCACTGTTAAGAATTAGGCTCACTGGAACGAAACTCGCTGCCTTCGCAATTCTACATGTTGCTCCTCCGTAGTTTGACTCCATATCACACGCACCGCCGGCATGCTTCTCTTCACGCCTATGTTTTCGTTTGAGAAGACGAAGAAAAATCTACTTGTTTGCGCGTGCGCAGTGCGTGAGGTCAGGGGAAATCGTGTCGTAGACGGTTGTAACTCCGCTTCAACAGCAGGACTCGGTCATGATCAGTCACGATCACTCACGAGGATCGACCAAATTTCAAACATGTTTGATTTTCAACCGACTGTCCGATTCCTGATCGGGAGGTGGTTGTGAGAGGCGAATCGCCCCTCGTTACCGCCTGTATACTACACGACTCAGGACGCACGATCAGGCTGAAACTCAGCCCGATCCAAAAAATTCTCGCACGACTGAAGAATCGGCCCAAAAAGGGCAAAAACTCGTACAGTGTATGCTCGGCTTAAAAGGTTTAGAGTTACCTACAAAGGACCATTTAGTCCCAGTACAGTGCATCCAATTTGATTCAATTCAATTAAATTTTATTTATATAGCACCAATTCATGAAACATGTCATCTCAAGGCACTTTCCAAAGTCAAATTCAATGAGATTATACAGATTGGTCAAACAAAATTCCTATCTAAGGAAATCCAGTAGATTGCATCAAGTCTTGACAAGCAGCATTCACTCCTCATGAAGGAGCGTAGAGTCATAGGGACAGTCGTCTGCATTGTCCACGGCTTTGCAGCAATCCCTCATACTGAGCAAACATAAAGCGATAGTGGAAAGGAAAAATCCCCTTTAACAGGAAGGAAAAACCTCCAGCAGAACCAGGCTCAGTATGAACGGTCATCTGCTTTGACCGACTGGGGTTTAGAGAAGACAGAGCAGAGACACAATAAGAGAGACAAACAAGCACAGAAGCACACATTGATCCAGGAATCATTTCTATATTATATAGTTATAGTGGGGGACCTGTCTTCCCATGAGATGTCACAACTAACAGAACGCCAGACCAGGTGTACCTACTATAAATAAAAAATGACAGAGAACAAAAAGTTAAAAGCTGAAATGACAACAAGCAATGCAAATTGGAGAACTCAGCAGAGTGAGAGAAATTGACCCTGATGTCCTCCAGCCTAAGCCTAGCATAATTATAGAGATAGCTCAAGGGGACCTAAGCCACTCTAACTATAAGCTTTGTCAAAAAAAAAAGTTCTAAGCCTAGTCTTAAAAGTAGAATCATGTTAAATTCATATTTAACATGATTCAGACGATTTGGGCGCAAAAACAGATGGGAACTGTCCAACAGCTAAGGTGTGTGGAAACACTGCTTACACCTTGTGGGGAGACCTAATTTGGTACTTCTGACACCTGAATAAGTAATTTTTGCTGCTCTAATGCAAAAGGCCAGTCAAAGAATGTAATGGTTATAATTCACTTCTCACAGCTCAGAAAGGCGGAAATTTGATGCCAGATATGCTGCAAATGAACATTCTATGTGCCTGGTCATTAGTAACAGCAGAACACTGTTTAAACTCAGTGAAATTTATATTTAACATGATTCAGACGATTTGGGCGCTAAAACAGATGGGAGCTGTCCAACAACTGAGGTGTATGGAAACACTGCTTACACCTTGTGGGGAGATCTAATTTGGTCCTTCTTACACCTAAATAAGTCATTTTTGCTGCTCTAATGCATAAAGCCACTCAAAGAATGTAATGGTTATAATTCACTTCTCACAGCTCAGAAAGGCAGAAATTTGATGCCAAATATGCTGCAAATGAACATTCTATGTGCCTGGTCATTAGTAACTGCAAAACACTGTTTAAACTCAGTGCAATTCATATTTAACATGATTCAGACGATTTGGGCGCAAAAACCGATGGGAGCTGTACAACAGCTAAGGTGTGTGGAAACACTGCTTACACCTTGTGAGGAGACCTAATTTGGTCCTTCTTACACATATATAAGTCATTTTAGCTGCTCTAATGCAAAAGGCCACTCAAAGAATGTAATGGTTATAATTCACTTCTCACAGCTCAGAAAGGCGGAAATTTGAAGCCAAATATGCTGCAAATGATCATTCTATGTGCCCGGTCATTAGTAACAGCAGAACACTGTTTAAACTCAGTGAAATTTACCATGATTCAGATGGTTTTGGGCGCTAAAACAGAAGATAGCAGTGAATAAACTAAGGTGTGTGGAAACAATGCTTAAACCTTGTGTGGAAACCTAATATGGTCCTTCTTACACCTAAATAAGTCATTTTTGCTGTTCTAATGCAAAAGGTCACTGAAAGAATGTAATGGTTATAATTCACTTCTCACAGCTCAGAAAGGCAGAAATTTGAAGCCAAATATGCTGCAAATGATCATTCCATGTGCCCGGTCATTATTAACAGCAGAACACTGTTTAAACTCAGAGAAATTCATATTTAACATGATTCAGACAATTTTGGGCGCTAAAACAGAAGAGAGCAGTGAATAAACTAAGGTGTGTGGAAACAATGCTTACACCTTGTGGGGAGACCTAATTTGATACTTGTGTGGAAACCTAATATGGTCCTTCTTACACCTAAATAAGTCATTTTTGCTGTTCTAATGCAAAAGGTCACTGAAAGAATGTAATGGTTATAATTCACTTCTCACAGCTCAGAAAGGCAGAAATTTGAAGCCAAATATGCTGCAAATGATCATTCCATGTGCCCGGTCATTATTAACAGCAGAACACTGTTTAAACTCAGAGAAATTCATATTTAACATGATTCAGACAATTTTGGGCGCTAAAACAGAAGAGAGCAGTGAATAAACTAAGGTGTGTGGAAACAATGCTTACACCTTGTGGGGAGACCTAATTTGATACTTCTTACACCTAAATAAGTCATTTTGGCTGCTCTAATGCAAAAGGCCACTCAAAGAATGTAATGGTTATAATTCACTTCTCACAGCTCAGAAAGGCAGAAATTTAAAGCTAAATATGCTGCAAATGATCATTCTATGTGCCCGGTCCTTAGTAACAGCAGAACACTGTTTAAACTGAGAGTGCCACGAACCAGAGACAGTTGGACCCAGTATTCAGCCAGACAAGAGAGGTTTTAAGCAAAAAAACGGAATTTAATAATAAAACAGGGATAGGCAGACTCAATCAGAAGGGCAGTCCAAAATCCAGTACACTAAAGGCAGTTCAAAATAGGCAGAAGTACAGACAAGGATAAGGCAAACTCAGAATATCACAAGGCAGGTCCAGGTCAGAAAAACAGGTGAGCAATAATACCAGGCAAGAAAATCAGGTTTAGGGATCAGGCTGGCTCAGAGTCAAAAAGGCAATCGGGTCGGTATCAACAGGGCTATCAGTAATACAACGCTGGATAAGACTCACCATGTGGTTTGAATTGATCTGGCAGATTGCAGAGGTTTGTGACAGGACTATATAGGGGAGTGAGCAGGTGAACAGGAGTGAAGACTAATTACTGACATGGGTGGAGTTTGTCAGGAACAGGGAAGTGACTGGAAGAAAACTGACACTGATTGGATGGAGACTGGAGAAGAGGAGTGACAGGGTGTTGACTAAGAGGTGAGCTGGCAGATAGCTGGCAGGTGAACTGAGTGACTGATTAAAGGCTGGATACAAAGAAGTGAACTGAGCAGGCCAAATGACTTAACAAACTACTCCATAAACCAAAACAGAACCTAAACCTAAGACTAAACAAAACACAAGCTATAATAGAAACCAAACAAGAAAGAACCCAAAACCGATTTAAAAGGCCGGAGAGTTAACTAATAAATCAAAGTTAACAAACAGCCAAAACAAAACCCAAATCCTGACAGAGCCCCTCCCTTAAGGACGGATAGCAGACGTCCTTACATAGGACAAATGATAAACAAAAACAGACTAGACTGGGCGGGTGGAGGGAGGTGCAGGACGGAGGGCTAGAGTAAAACAAATGTCCAAATACAAACTAAACAACCCACGACGAGTCAAGTTCTCAGGCGGGCGTCCAGGAGGACGGCCTCGGTGTCAGGTTCTCCGGCGGACGTCCCAAAGGACGGCCTCGGCGTGTCAGGTTCTCCGGCGGACGTCCCGAAGGACGGCCTCGGCGTGTCAGGTTCTCCGGCGGACGTCCCGAAGGATGGCCTCGGCGTGTCAGGTTCTCCGGGGGACGGCCTAGGCGTGTCAGGTTCTCCGGCGGACGGCCTAGGCGTGTCAGGTTCTCCGGCGGACGGCCTAGGCGTGTCAGGTTCTCCGGCGGACGGCCTAGGCGTGTCAGGTTCTCCGGCGGACGTCCCGAAGGACGACCCCTGCAAGACGGGTAATCCGGCGGGTGGCCCCGGTTGACAAAGATGTCCGGCGGCCGGTGGCGGAGCAGGTCTCTCGGAGGCCGGCGACGGAGCAGCAACCTCGGAGGCCGGCGGCGGACCAGCAACCTCGGAGGCCGGCGGCGGAACAGGACCTTCAGGAACCGACGCCTGGAGAGAGAAAGAGCAGAACCTGGTGCCGGACTAAAGGCTGGAGACGGCGCCGGACTATAAGCTAGAAGAGGCGCCTCGCTACAGGCTTCAGGTTCAGGAGGCGCCTGGCTGCAGGCTACAGGTTCAGGAGGCGCCTGGCTACAGGCTACAGGTTCAGGAGGCGTCTGGCTACAGGCTACAGGTTCAGGAGGCGCCTGTCTACAGGCTACAGGTTCAGACGGGGCCTGGCTACAGGCTTCAGGTTCAGACGGGGCCTGGCTACAGGCTTCAGGTTCAGACGGGGCCTGGCTACAGGCTTCAATTCAATTCAATTCAATTCAATTTTATTTATATAGCGCCAAATCATGAAACATGTCATCTCAAGGCACTTTACAAAGTCAAGTTCAATCATATTATACAGATTGGGTCAGATTATACAGATTGGTCAAAAATGTCCTATATAAGGAAACCAGTTGATTGCATCAAAGTCCCGACAAGCAGCATTCACTCCTGGGGAACCGTAGAGCCACAGGAAGAGTCATCTGCATTGTACATGGCTTTGCTGCAATCCCTCATACTGAGCAAGCATGAAGCAACAGTGGGAAGAAAAACCACCCATTAACGGGAAAAAAAAACCTCCGGCAGAACCGGGCTCAGTATGAACGGTCATCTGCCTCGACCGACTGGGGTTACAGAAGACAGAACAGAGACACAACAAGAGAAACAAAAAAGCACAGAAGCACACATTGATCTAGTAATCTGTTCTACATTAGATGGTAGTAGCGGGTGAGCCGTCTTCTCTGAATGATGTCACAGTTAACAGAACGCCAGACCAGGTGTACCTACTATGAAGAGAAAAGAGAGAGAACAGAAAGTTAAAGCAGAAATGACAACACATAATGCATAATTGAAGAACAGTAGAACTCAATATAGTGAGAAAATTAGATCCTGATATACTCCAGTAACCTAAGCCTATAGCAGTAAAACTATAAAGGTAGCTGAGAGTAACATGAGTCACTAGTTATAATTTTTGTCAAAAAGAAAAGTTTTAAGCCTAGTCTTAAAAGTAGACAGGGTGTCTGCCTCACGGACCAAAACTGGGAGTTGGTTCCACAGGAGAGGAGCCTGATAGCTAAAGGATCTGCCTCCCATTCTACTTTTAGAGACTCTAGGAACCACCAGCAGACCTGCGGTCTGAGAGCGAAGTGCTCTGTTAGGAACATACGGGGTAATCAGAGCTCTGATATATGATGGAGTTTGATTATGAAGGGCTTTATACGTTAGAAGAAGAATTTTAAATTCTATTCTTGATTTAACAGGAAGCCAATGAAGGGAAGCTAAAATTGGAGAAATATGATCCCTCTTGTTGATTTTCATCAGAACTCTTGCTGCAGCATTTTGGATCAGCTGAAGGCTTTGAACTGCATTTTGTGGAATTCCTGATAGTAAAGAATTACAATAGTCCAGCCTTGAAGTAACAAATGCATGGACCAGTTTTTCAGCATCACTCCTGGACAGAATGTTTCTAATTTTGGCGATATTCCGGAGGTGAAAAGAAGGAAACTCTGGAAACCTGTTTAATATGGGATTTAAATGACATGTCTTGGTCAAAAATAACACCAAGATTTTTTACTTTATTACCAGAGGCCAGGTTAATGCCACCCAGATTAAGTGATTGGTTAAGAAGTTTATTTTTTGAGGACTCTGGCCCAAAGATTAAAACTTCGGTCTTGTCAGAATTTAGATGCAGGAAATTTAAAGTCATCCAGCTTTTGATGTCATCAAGACATGACTGCAGTCGAAGTAATTGATTGGATTCATCAGGATTTATGGATAAATATAGCTGAGTATCATCAGCATAACAGTGGAAATTAATCCCATGCTGTCTGATAATTTTGCCTATCGGAAGCATATATATAGTAAAGAGAATTGGTCCAAGGACTGAACCCTGTGGTACTCCACAGGTGACCCTAGAGTTTGAGGAAGATTTATTATTAACATGAACAAATTGGAATCTGTCTGACAGATAAGATTTAAACCAGCCTAATGCTTTCCCCTTAATCCCTACAGTATGTTCAAGTCTTTGTAGGAGAATATTGTGATCAACTGTATCAAACGCAGCACTGAGATCTAACAGGATAGTATAGACACAAGTCCATTATCTGAGGCCATGAGAATATCATTAGTGACCTTCACCAGAGCTGTTTCAGTGCTATGATGAGCTCTGAAGCCTGACTGAAACTCCTCAAGTAGGTCATTACTTTGTAAATGTTCACAAAGTTGATTAGCAACTACTTTCTCAAGAATTTTAGATAAGAAAAGAAGATTAGATATAGGTCTGTAATTTACTAACTCATCTTGATCAAGAGAAGGTTTCTTAAGTAAAGGTTTAATAACAGCTACTTTCAAAACCTGTGGTACATATCCATTTACTAAGGATAGATTAATCGTGTCTAAAATAGTGCCACTGATCAAAGGGAATATGTCCTTAAACAACTTGGTTGGGATTGGGTCTAACATACAGGTAGAAGGTTTAGATGAAGCTAAAATTTTAGATAGCTCAGAAAGCTCTACTGCTTCTAAACAGTTCAAACACTGCGCAGATTCTAAAGATTCCTCCAATGCTGCCTCACTTACTGAGGACGAGGTAATCATGTTTGGGAGGATGCCAATTATTTTATTTTTAATGGCATCAATTTTATTTATGAAGAATCCCATAAAATCATTACTACTGAGAGCTAAGGGAATGGATGGATCAACAGAGCTGTGGCTCTGGGTAAGTTTGGCAACTGTACTAAAGAGAAATCTAGGATTATTTTTATTCTCTTCAATTAATGATGAAAAATATGCTGCTCTAACTCTGCGGAGGGTCTTGTTATACAACAATAGTCTGTCCCTCCAGATTAAGTAGGATTCCTCTTGGTGTGTAGAGCGCCATTTTCTCTCCAATTTCCTAACATTGTGCTTCAAGGAACGCAGCTCTGAATTAAACCAAGGAGCCAGCTTCCTGTGAATAATCACCTTCTTTTTCAAGGGAGCTACATTGTCTAATGCAGAACGCAATGAGGAAGTCACATTGTTAGCAAAGGTATCGATTTGTGAATGGGAAGAAACAGCAATTCTGCCATCTACAGGGCATTTCTGCAATACTGAGGATATTAAGAAGGGGACAGACTCTTTAAGTTTTGATACAGCATTATCCGATAAAAATCTACTATAATGGAACCCTCTTTTGGGGGTGGAGAATTCAGTTAGATTAAACTCAAATGTTATTAAAAAATGATCAGACAGGACAGGGTTGTGAGAGAATACTGTTAATTCTTCACAATCAATGCCATATGTCAGAACAAGGTCTAAAGTATGGAGCCGAGAGTGCGTCGGTTCATGCACATTTTGAGCAAAACCAATTGAATCTAGGATAGTTTTAAAGGCTACACTAAGGTTATCACATTCAGTGTCAACATGGATGTTAAAATCACCCACTATAATAACCTTATCAGTATTTAACACCAAATCAGATAAGAAATCTGACAACTCATCCAAAAACTGAGTGTAAGGGCCTGGTGGACGATACAAAACAACAAACAGAAGAGGTTTTATTGCTTTGCAGTTTGGATGAGGGAAACTGAGGGTTAAATGTTCAAAAGAACTGTAATTATTAGTTGGCCTGGGACTAATTAATAAATCAGACTGAAAGATAGTTGCCACTCCTCCTCCTCTTCCCACAGATCTGGGAATGTGGAAATTTGAATAACTGGAGGGGGTTGACTCATTTATACTAACGTAGTCCTCTTGTAGCCAGGTTTCTGTGAGACATGTTGTGCAAGTTCATACGTGACAAAAAAGCGAGCATCAATTCGGGACGTAACGGACTGCGTTACCCATGATGCAATGTGGTCAAAATGGCCACCAACTCCCATCACGCAACACGGCAAAATGGCCGCCGATCAAGATAAGGTTGCTATGGTGATGGCTATAAAAGCCGATCACACATGAAATCTTGCTTCTTCCCTGGCTTTTAGCCAACCCGAGAAGACACGCACAGCTGATTCCGTTGGGGTGATCCCACGCCACGTGTTCGATTGCTCGCTGGACCGAGATTTTTCAACCAACGGTTATTCCCTGCTTTTTATAACAGGAGGTCGACTTAAATAAGTACTTTTAAATTCCCTCTGATCAAAAGACTGAGAGACGCCGTATTTCCCAGTGATCGAAGAGGACCCCGCTTTGTCTGGCCAACAAAGCGACTGTTGAACCCGGAGGAAGAAACGAAGGAGCTTTTTCCCCGTGCCGCTGCAGCCTGCGGACATCTGCGCTCGTCAAGGCGCGTCCAGAAAGCCGCTACTCGGAGCGCTCCGGACCAGCCCCGAGGCACCTCAAAGTAACGGGGTCTCCCCTTTTATTTCTGTCTCACCAACAGGGTGTTTAGAAGTGCCTGGGCAGGCGGTAGAACTTTGTAGGTGTTGGTTAATGCTTTTATTCCACGACGAAGTTGGAATTATTTTGCTGAACATTTTCTTTGTATGTGCATGCATTTTACAATTGATTTTGCTGTTGATTTGTGATCCATCAAGAACCCCGCCGTGGGTTACTGCTTCATTCCTTTTCATCTTTTCCCCTGCTTTTCCCCCTCTCTCTTTTCGCGTCTTCTTATCAATTTAATTTTTTTTTTGTCCGAGCTCAAGTCGCGGGCTTTGCTTTAAACTCCCAGTTAGCTGCGCCCCTCGAAGCGAGGCATTATCCCATCAGCGTAAGCGTGGTTACGTCATTAGGACCTCCCCTCATACGTCATCGTAGCAGCCATCTTGGGAGGGTGACGTGATCTGGACTGTAGGGAGCTTAGCTGAACTAGCTTTTGGTAAGACATCAAAGCGTCCAGTGAGATTCCCGAAGCTGTTCTGTCTATCAATGCTGATATGTGAAATGCCGGTGTTTCGAGGGCGGTGTTAAACAACTTTGAGTTAAGTTAAGATCTGCTAACCGCTCATTTTAATCCATTGTTTATTTTTGTTTGTTCTTTATTTCCACATATATTTTGCATGTTTTAGTTTAGTAATGAGTAAGAATTCCAAAGTTGTTTGAATCAGAGAATTACTGTAACAGGGAATTGCTTTTGGTTCAATAAAACCAACGACTGCGGAATAGACATTGTTTTGTGTTCAGTCCAATTCACAGTTACATGGTTATTCAGAAATCAGAGCTAACCTCCTTTGGAGTTAACATCTGATATTAATACAGAGACAATATCATTGGATGGTGATAAGGAATAAGGATTTAAACTCTAATTGCAGTTACATTGGGGTACTCACAGCCTGCTGGATGAACCTGGTCGGTTAACAGTCCGACCTGATCATTTATTCCAGCATAAATGAGTTCATAACAGCAAATTAACTAATACATTAGTGGTATAAATACTTATAAGCTTATAGCTAACATCACCACCATTTGAACTATATTTGTTATAGCGGAATTTTGAGTTGAATGATTTATTATTTAAATTATAATACCAAATTATAATTAATAATAATAATAAGCATATTCAACCAGTTTATGGCATAACAGACAAAACAAATCAATCTGATTATCAGAAATCAATTCATTAACTAACAAAGTCTTTGGAGGGAGAGACCTTATATTTAATAGACCACATTTTATTATTTTATTTTTAGGTTCAAGGTGAACCATATTGATTTTTATTAGGTTTTTATGATTTGTTCCTTTTAGATCAGTTTTTGATCTGTTAAGTTTTGGCCGTGGGAAAGACACCTTCAGCTTCAGACGGGGCCTGGCTACAGGCTTCAGGTTCAGACGGGGCCTGGCTACAGGCTTCAGGTTCAGACGGGGCCGGGCTACAGGCTTCAGGTTCAGGAGGCCCCGGGCTACAGGCTTCAGGTTCAGGAGGCCCTGGGCTATAGGCTTCAGGTTCAGGAGGCCCCGGGCTACAGGCTTCGGCTTCAGGAGGCCCCGGGCTACAGGCTTCAGGTTTAGGCAGACTCTTAAAAACCAGGAACCTCAGCAGGAGCCCCTCCAACACCTCCGACAAAGACAGTCTGTTCAGCCACTTGGAAAATTGGCTGTCTAGCCGAAGGTGCAGGGGCAAGAGCTTTAGAAGAGGCCCAGGGATCTCCAAGTCTCCATGGGGCTCTGGGTGCTTGTCTTCTCGCCGAGACCCCCGATGCTTGTCGTCTGGACGGGGGCCACGACGACGCTTGTCATCTGGACGAGGGCCACGACGACGCTTGTCGTCTGGACGAGCCCCAGAGTTGCGGCCTGGAAGAGGGCTTGCCTGAACCCCTTCCTCGTGGTCCAGTGGCAGACCCTCCTGGGTTCCCACGTCACAGACCAACGGTGAATCCACCTGGGTTGCAGCGTCTTGGGCCGGCTGCGGACCCTCCTGGGTTGCAGCGTCTTGGGCCGGCTGTGGACCCTCCTGGGTTGCAGCGTCTTGGGCCGGCTGCGGACCCTCCTGGGTTGCAGCGTCTTGGGCTGGCTGCGGACCCTCCTGGGTTGCAGCATCTTGGGCCGGCTGCTGACCCTCCTGGGTTGCAGTGTCTTGGGCCGGCTGCGGACCCACCTGGGTTGCAGCGTCTTGGGCCGGCTGCGGACCCTCCTGGGTTGCAGCGTCTTGGGCCTGCTGCCTACCCGCCTGGGTCGCAGCGTCATGGGCCGGCTGCAAACCTTCCTGGGTCGCAGCGTCGCTGACCGGGGGCAAACCCTCCTGGATCCCTGCATCACAGACCGATGGCAGATCCTCTTGGGCAGAAACAACGGCCTGCGCTGCACCAACGGTGGTCGGATCCTCTGGGACCGGTGTGGGTCGGCTGTAGAATAACCGGAGGGCCGATCTATAATGCCCCTCCACCACCCTTAACTCTCTCTCCAGAGTCGGTGAGGGACGGGTTGCAAGGACCTCCCTGAGGTTCTTAATAATGGGGGCAAAAGTCCTTATTTTATTTTCCAGAGCCCGATCCTCGGTGTCACGGACGCCACCAGGAGGCACTGTGGACTGCTCTGCTCTGGGGAGCACGTGACTTCGGTCCATGTTGCTGCTGCTGCTGGAGAGGTGACGTCTGGGACCAACACCGGGGGGACAGATCGCCAGCCTGGAACCTTCCAGTGAGCCTCCCAGCAACATGGCTCTGCCGGAGAGTAAGGTGAAGACCGACGGCGGGCTCATGTTAAAAAAGAAAAAAAAAGAGAAAAAAGAAAAAATACCCCTAACTTGTCTGGCGATGGGTCTGGTTGGGCCAGATCAATCTGTCACGAACCAGAGACAGTTGGACCCAGTATTCAGCCAGACAAGAGAGGTTTTAAGCAAAAAAACGGAATTTAATAATAAAACAGGGATAGGCAGACTCAATGATCAGAAGTAGTGATGTGCCGAGGCTTCGAGGCATGTGTCGAGTAATGGAGGGGGCGTTTCCGTGAAGCGCGTATCGAGGCTTGCTTCATTTAGGGGAGGAGCCGAAAACGATGACGTCCGAAGCCTCGTTGGCCGGCTGTACCACGTGACTGCTTCGGGAAGTGGTTCAGATGTTGGCGCGGCTTCGACAGCTTTAGAAACCCCACAGGCTCCATTTAAAATGTGGGTTGTTGTAGGCGAGTTGCGGTCAGTTGAGAGAGTGGATAGAGTTTTGATAGTTTGGATAGCAGAGTTTGGATAGTGGTTATTTAGTTTGAGACAGTTTGGTGTTTGGAGAGTTTAGGAGAGAGATAGATAGATAGGAGATCAGTGCTCTCAACTATCACGCATTGACCGTCACTGTCTAATGCAGAACGCAATGAGGAAGTCACATTGTTAGCGGAGTTTTTATCGTCCGTCACCCAACGCCCATCTGGGTGGCGGACAATAAAAACTCCGCCTTTTGCTGAGATGTTTCAGCTTCTTTCACAGCTTGTGGCCATCATTCCTGCTGCAGTTCATGTTAACAGAGCAGCAGGAGGAGCGATCAGAGTTATGAATAATTTTAGTCTTAACCAGTGGTGAAAGTAAGCCGGTAAGGTCCTGTACTACGTACGCAGGAGGGGAGGGGGGCGGGGGAAGAGAGCTGCTGCCAGATATTGCCTTCATTCAGAACCAGTGATGGCTGCACTCTGGATCATAAAACAGTTCTGCTCACCAGATGCAGTTTAAAACGCTACGTCTGGTTATAAGTTGTTTTTATCAATTCTGCATTTTTTAACTACATGCACCGTATTTCTGTGCCTCAGCGCTTCGGTGCGTTGCTGCCGTGCGCTTTTTTCAGGTGCGCAAAATTACGTTACTTGTAATTTGGGTGCGCGCTTTCATTTTAAAGAACTTGAAACATCAGGAGGCTGATCTCAGACCGGTCAGCTCCTATGATCACTGTATAGGAGCCATTTACAGTTTTTATTTATGCATTTCCCCCGTTTATCCCTCGCACGCAGCGCACCATCGGGTAAAATCCTCCCACCTCACCGCCCAGAGCGCACTGAGGAGAGCAATAGAGATTTGTCTGGTTGACTGAGATGAGAAACCTGTTGCTGTGAAAGGTGATATAGGTTATAAACTGTTACTGTCTAGAATTGCATTGAGCTGAAAAGAGAGGAGACATCAGCAGCTGGATCGTGCGTAAAGACGCAGCGGGAACCTCTGTGTGCTTCAGTGTTGCTGCTGAGGGGAAACTGTGGGACCGTATAGTACTGGGCTAATCATCGGTCACAGTACCCCAATCTGTACATACTTGCACTTATTTATTTATGCACCCCGGCATCATCTGTGCCATGTGAGCGTGTCTTTTCAAAGGTTAGAGAAGTAGTATCAAAAAAGAGAAATCATTTGAAACCAAAAACTGTGGAGAAATTGTTGTTTCTTAATAAAAATGCATGAAATCATCCAAGTTACACAAGCATTAGCCTATTCACTACCCCCTGCCTAGTTCCACAAGCACTTTCATTGTCCTCTGCCTGATTAAGCCCATGCCATTTTTCTAGAGTCACAGATAAACATTATTACACAACATGCCATATCATGTCACTACTATTTTGGGAATAATTACACACAGACAATACATTCAAACAATGTTTTATTATACACATGTGTATACAAAATTTATGTAGACAAATTATTTCGTCCTACACCTTTTGTGAAGTCATTCCCAAGAGCCATAATAGACAAAAAAATCAATGCATCACACGTGTTAAGATCCAGCTGGCTGTGATTATACACCTGGCCAGTAGGTGGTTTTGTGTGCATATGAAGCATCAAGAAATGAACCCTTTCTCGAACCAGTTGGTTCAAGTGGTTCAATGCCTCATGAGGCTTCATCTCACCATCACTACTCAGAAGGGCAGTCCAAAATCCGGTACACTAAAGGCAGTTCAAAATAGGCAGAAGTACAGACAAGGATAAGGCAAACTCAGAATATCACAAGGCAGGTCCAGGTCAGAAAAACAGGTGAGCAATCATACCAGGCAAGAAAATCAGGTTTAGGGATCAGGCTGGCTCAGAGTCAAAAAGGCAATTGGGTCGGTATCAACAGGGCTATCAGTAATACAACGCTGGATAAGATTCACCATGTGGTTTGAATTGATCTGGCAGATTGCAGAGGTTTGTGACAGGACTATATAGGGGAGTGAGCAGGTGAACAGGAGTGAAGACTAATTACTGACATGGGTGGAGTTTGTCAGGAACAGGGAAGTGACTGGAAGAAAACTGACACTGATTGGATGGAGACTGGAGAAGAGGAGTGACAGGATGTTGACTAAGAGGTGAGCTGGCAGATAGCTGGCAGGTGAACTGAGTGACTGATTAAAGGCTGGATACAAAGAAGTGAACTGAGCAGGCCAAGTGACTTAACAAACTACTCCATAAACCAAAACAGAACCTAAACCTAAGACTAAACAAAACACAAGCTATAATAGAAACCAAACAAGAAAGAACCCAAAACCGATTTAAAAGGCCGGAGAGTTAACTAATAAATCAAAGTTAACAAACAGCCAAAACAAAACCCAAATCCTGACAGAGTGAAATTTATATTTTACATGATTCAGACGATTTGGGCGCTTAAAACAGATGGGAGCTGTCCAACAGCTAAGGTGTGTGGAAACACTGCTTACACCTTGTGGGGAGATCTAATTTGGTCCTTCTTACACATATAAAAGTCATTTTAGCTGCTCTAATGCAAAAGGCCACTCAAAGAATGTAATGGTTATAATTCACTTCTCACAGCTCAGAAAGGCAGAAATTTGATGCCAAATATGCTGCAAATTAACATTCTATGTGCCCGGTCATTAGTAACTGCAAAACACTGTTTAAACTCAGTGAAATTTATATTTAACATGATTCAGACGATTTGGGCGATAAAACAGAAGAGAGCAGTCAATAAACTAAGTTGTGGGTTAACAATGCTTAAACCTTGTTGGGAGATCTAATTTGGTCCTTCTTACACATATATAATTCATTTTAGCTGCTCTAATGCAAAAGGCCACTCAAAGAATGTAATGGTTATAATTCACTTCTCACAAATCAGAAAGGCAAAAATTTAAAGCTAAATATGCTGCAAATGATCATTCTATGTGCCAGGTCATTAGTAACAGCAGAACACTGTTTAAAGGGGAAGTCCGGTCAACAAGGAAAAATCAGGGTATCATTAGCTATAACTAAAACTAATACGTTTGTGGTTATTTAATGAACTTATCTTTAATCAATAAGAAAATAAAAACATAAATTGTGGTCTGAATCACTGTGTATGGGGGCTGACATTACTGCCCATATTTGGGATTTGCCATCTAACTCCTGGCCAGAGAGAAAACACGTCATATGCAACGACCATTTTGAAGAAGAATGTTTTGAACATGACATGAGAGCGAGGATTTTCGGTAAGTTATTTTTTATTTTAGAATTTTTTATTTAGAATTTGCGGGGATGGTCACCGAGCAGAGGGGCGGAGGGATACCACATGTGATGTGGTATCCCTCCGCCCCAGCATGTGCTGGAACGCTCTTATATTTTAATATTTATACAATAATGACCACCTGCCCTACTAGAGGGCAAATATATAACTTAAGTCACTTCAGCGATCTCTCCTCCGCTGTGTGTGTGGTTGTGTGCGCTCCGCCGTACTGCGGCGGAGCGCGCGCACACACACACACACACACACACACACGTGTATACATATATACTGTAGGACCAGACTGAGTTTGCACTGGAAATAGGTACGCTGGATTCTGTCAAAAGTCCGGTTTCTGTCAAGAAACTCTTCTAAAAAAATCCATATCGCTATCAGATGATGATAGCTCCACGGAACTCTCATCACTGTCACTTAGTACTTCATCACTCTCTGCTTCGTACAGAGCACCAGTCGTCACCATGTTGGACAAACAGAGCATTGAAACTTGCTCAACTGCGGGTCCGCAGAGTGACGTCAAAAAATGGGAGGTGACAGTACTATTCTTGACCAAGATGGATTCCTCCACATAAACATGATTAAATGAAAATTATTCATAATTAAAAAAACGTATAATTTTTTGCACAGTATGTAGTAGTTTTGTATTTAAAGTACTTTCAGTGGTTTGAATTCGGATTTTGACCGGACTTCTCCTTTAAACTGAGTGAAATTTATATTTTACATGATTCAGACGATTTGTGCGCTTAAAACAGATGGGAGCTGTCCAACAGCTAAGGTGTGTGGAAACACTGCTTACACCTTGTGGGGAGACCTAAATTGGTACTTCTGACACCTAAATAAGTCATTTTTGCTGCTCTAATGCAAAAGGCCACTCAAAGAATGTAATGGTTATAATTCACCTCTCACGGCTCAGAAAGGCGGAAATTTGATTCCAGATATGCTGCAAATTAACATTCTATTTGCCCGGTCACTATTAACAGCAGAACACTGTTTAAACTCAGTGAAATTCATATTTAACATGATTTAGACCATTTGGGCGCTAAAACAGATGGGAGCTGTCCAACAGCTAAGGTGTGTGGAAACACTGCTTACACCTTGTGGGGAGACCTAATTTGGTCCTTCTGACACCTAAATAAGTCTTTTTTGCTGCTCTAATGCAAAAGGCCACTGAAAGAATGTAATGGTTATAATTCACTTCTCACAGCTCAGAAAGGCAGAAATTTGATGCCAGATATGCTGCAAATGAACATTCTATTTGCCCGGTCATTATTAACAGCAGAACACCGTTTAAACTCAGTGAAATTCATATTTAACATGATTCAGACGATTTGGGCGCTAAAACAGAAGAGAGCAGTCAATACACTCTGATGTGTGGAAACAATGCTTACACCTTGTGGGGAGACCAAATTTGGTCCTTCTGACACCTAAATAAGTCTTTTTTGCTGCTCTAATGCAAAAAGGCCACTGAAAGAATGTAATGGTTATAATTCACTTCTCACAGCTCAGAAAGGCAGAAATATGATGCCAAATATGCTGCAAATGAACATTCTTTGTGCCCGGTCATTAGTAACAAGCAGAACACTGTTTAAACTCAGTGAAATTCATATTTAACATGATTCAGACGATTTGGGCGCTAAAACAGATGGGAGCTGTCCAACAGCTAAGGTGTGTGGAAACAATGCTTACACCTTGTAGGGAGACCTAATTTGGTCCTTCTTACACATATATAAGTCTTTTTTGGTGCTCTAGTGCAAAAGGCCACTGAAAGAATGTAATGGTTATAATTCACTTCTCACAGCTCAGAAAGGCAGAAATTTGATGCCAGATATGCTGCAAATGAATATTCTATTTGCCCGGTCATTATTAACAGCAGAACACTTTTTAAACTCAGTGAAATTCATATTTAACATGATTCAGACGATTTGGGCGCTAAAACAGATGGGAGCTGTCCAACAGCTAAGGTGTGTGGAAACAATGCTTACACCTTGTGGGGAGACCTAATTTGGTCCTTCTGACACCCAAATAATTCTTTTTTGCTGCTCTAGTGCAAAAGGCCACTGAAAGAATGTAATGGTTATAATTCACTTCTCACAGCTCAGAAAGGCAGAAATTTGATGCCAGATATGCTGCAAATGAACATTCTTTGTGCCCGGTCATTAGTAACAGCAGAACACTGTTTAAACTCAGTGAAATTCATATTTAACATGATTCAGACGATTTGGGCGCTAAAACAGAAGAGAGCAGTCAATAAACTCAGATGTGTGGAAACAATGCTTACACCTTGTGGGGAGACCTAATTTGGTCCTTCTGACACCTAAATAAGTCTTTTTTGCTGCTCTAGTGCAAAAGGCCACTGAAAGAATGTAATGGTTATAATTCACTTCTCACAGCTCAGAAAGGCAGAAATTTGATGCCAGATATGCTGCAAATGAACATTCTATTTGCCCGGTCATTATTAACAGCAGAACACTGTTTAAACTCAGTGAAATTCATATTTAACATGATTCAGACGATTTGGGCGCTAAAACAGATGGGAGCTGTCCAACAGCTAAGGTGTGTGGAAACACTGCTTACACCTTGTGGGGAGACCTAATTTGGTCCTTCTTACACATAAATAAGTCTTTTTTGCTGCTCTAATGCAAAAGGCCACTGAAAGAATGTAATGGTTATAATTCACTTCTCACAGCTCAGAAAGGCAGAAATTTGATGCCAGATATGCTGCAAATGAACATTCTATTTGCCCGGTCATTATTAACAGCAGAACACTGTTTAAACTCAGTGAAATTCATATTTAACATGATTCAGACGATTTGGGCGCTAAAACAGATGGGAGCTGTCCAACAGCTAAGGTGTGTGGAAACAATGCTTACACCTTGTGGGGAGACCTAATTTGGTCCTTCTGACACCTAAATAAGTCTTTTTTGCTGCTCTAATGCAAAAGGCCACTGAAAGAATGTAATGGTTATAATTCACTTCTCACAGCTCAGAAAGGCAGAAATTTGATGCCAGATATGCTGCAAATGAACATTCTATTTGCCCGGTCATTATTAACAGCAGAACACTGTTTAAACTCAGTGAAATTCATATTTAACATGATTCAGACGATTTGGGCGCTAAAACAGAAGAGAGCAGTCAATAAACTCAGATGTGTGGAAACAATGCTTACACCTTGTGGGGAGACCTAATTTGGTCCTTCTGACACCTAAATAAGTCTTTTTTGCTGCTCTAATGCAAAAGGCCACTGAAAGAATGTAATGGTTATAATTCACTTCTCACAGCTCAGAAAGGCAGAAATTTGATGCCAGATATGCTGCAAATGAACATTCTATTTGCCCGGTCATTATTAACAGCAGAACACTGTTTAAACTCAGTGAAATTCATATTTAACATGATTCAGACGATTTGGGCGCTAAAACAGATGGGAGCTGTCCAACAGCTAAGGTGTGTGGAAACACTGCTTACACCTTGTGGGGAGACCTAATTTGGTCCTTCTGACACCTAAATAAGTCTTTTTTGCTGCTCTAATGCAAAAGGCCACTGAAAGAATGTAATGGTTATAATTCACTTCTCACAGCTCAGAAAGGCAGAAATTTGATGCCAGATATGCTGCAAATGAACATTCTATTTGCCCGGTCATTATTAACAGCAGAACACTGTTTAAACTCAGTGAAATTCATATTTAACATGATTCAGACGATTTGGGCGCTAAAACAGAAGAGAGCAGTCAATAAACTCAGATGTGTGGAAACAATGCTTACACCTTGTGGGGAGACCTAATTTAGTCCTTCTGACACCTAAATAAGTCTTTTTTGCTGCTCTAATGCAAAAGGCCACTGAAAGAATGTAATGGTTATAATTCACTTCTCACAGCTCAGAAAGGCAGAAATTTGATGCCAGATATGCTGCAAATGAACATTCTTTGTGCCCGGTCATTATTAACAGCAGAACACTGTTTAAACTCAGTGAAATTCATATTTAACATGATTCAGACGATTTGGGCGCTAAAACAGAAGAGAGCAGTCAATAAACTCAGATGTGTGGAAACAATGCTTACACCTTGTGCGGAGACCTAATTTAGTCCTTCTGACACCTAAATAAGTATTTTTTGCTGCTCTAATGCAAAAGGCCACTGAAAGAATGTAATGGTTATAATTTACTTCTCACAGCTCAGAAAGGCAGAAATTTGATGCCAGATATGCTGCAAATGAACATTCTATTTGCCCGGTCATTATTAACAGCAGAACACTGTTTAAACTCAGTGAAATTCATATTTAACATGATTCAGACGATTTGGGCGCTAAAACAGATGGGAGCTGTCCAACAGCTAAGGTGTGTGGAAACACTGCTTACACCTTGTGGGGAGACCTAATTTGGTCCTTCTGACACCTAAATAAGTCTTTTTTGCTGCTCTAATGCAAAAGGCCACTGAAAGAATGTAATGGTTATAATTCACTTCTCACAGCTCAGAAAGGCAGAAATTTGATGCCAGATATGCTGCAAATGAACATTCTATTTGCCCGGTCATTATTAACAGCAGAACACTGTTTAAACTCAGTGAAATTCATATTTAACATGATTCAGACGATTTGGGCGCTAAAACAGATGGGAGCTGTCCAACAGCTAAGGTGTGTGGAAACAATGCTTACACCTTGTGGGGAGACCTAATTTGGTCCTTCTGACACCTAAATAAGTCTTTTTTGCTGCTCTAATGCAAAAGGCCACTGAAAGAATGTAATGGTTATAATTCACTTCTCACAGCTCAGAAAGGCAGAAATTTGATGCCAGATATGCTGCAAATGAACATTCTATTTGCCCGGTCATTATTAACAGCAGAACACTGTTTAAACTCAGTGAAATTCATATTTAACATGATTCAGACGATTTGGGCGCTAAAACAGAAGAGAGCAGTCAATAAACTCAGATGTGTGGAAACAATGCTTACACCTTGTGGGGAGACCTAATTTGGTCCTTCTGACACCTAAATAAGTCTTTTTTGCTGCTCTAATGCAAAAGGCCACTGAAAGAATGTAATGGTTATAATTCACTTCTCACAGCTCAGAAAGGCAGAAATTTGATGCCAGATATGCTGCAAATGAACATTCTATTTGCCCGGTCATTATTAACAGCAGAACACTGTTTAAACTCAGTGAAATTCATATTTAACATGATTCAGACGATTTGGGCGCTAAAACAGATGGGAGCTGTCCAACAGCTAAGGTGTGTGGAAACAATGCTTACACCTTGTGGGGAGACCTAATTTGGTCCTTCTGACACCTAAATAAGTCTTTTTTGCTGCTCTAATGCAAAAGGCCACTCAAAGAATGTAATGGTTATAATTCACTTCTCACAGCTCAGAAAGGCAGAAATTTGATGCCAGATATGCTGCAAATGAACATTCTATTTGCCCGGTCATTATTAACAGCAGAACACTGTTTAAACTCAGTGAAATTCATATTTAACATGATTCAGACGATTTGGGCGCTAAAACAGAATGAGAGCAGTCAATAAACTCAGATGTGTGGAAACAATGCTTACACCTTGTGGGGAGACCTAATTTGGTCCTTCTGACACCTAAATAAGTCTTTTTTGCTGCTCTAATGCAAAAGGCCACTGAAAGAATGTAATGGTTATAATTCACTTCTCACAGCTCAGAAAGGCAGAAATTTGATGCCAGATATGCTGCAAATGAACATTCTATTTGCCCGGTCATTATTAACAGCAGAACACTGTTTAAACTCAGTGAAATTCATATTTAACATGATTCAGACGATTTGGGCGCTAAAACAGAAGAGAGCAGTCAATAAACTCAGATGTGTGGAAACAATGCTTACACCTTGTGGGGAGACCTAATTTGGTCCTTCTGACACCTAAATAAGTCTTTTTTGCTGCTCTAATGCAAAAGGCCACTGAAAGAATGTAATGGTTATAATTCACTTCTCACAGCTCAGAAAGGCAGAAATTTGATGCCAGATATGCTGCAAATGAACATTCTATTTGCCCGGTCATTATTAACAGCAGAACACTGTTTAAACTCAGTGAAATTCATATTTAACATGATTCAGACGATTTGGGCGCTAAAACAGATGGGAGCTGTCCAACAGCTAAGGTGTGTGGAAACAATGCTTACACCTTGTGGGGAGACCTAATTTGGTCCTTCTGACACCTAAATAAGTCTTTTTTGCTGCTCTAATGCAAAAGGCCACTGAAAGAATGTAATGGTTATAATTCACTTCTCACAGCTCAGAAAGGCAGAAATTTGATGCCAGATATGCTGCAAATGAACATTCTATTTGCCCGGTCATTATTAACAGCAGAACACTGTTTAAACTCAGTGAAATTCATATTTAACATGATTCAGACGATTTGGGCGCTAAAACAGAAGAGAGCAGTCAATAAACTCAGATGTGTGGAAACAATGCTTACACCTTGTGGGGAGACCTAATTTGGTCCTTCTGACACCTAAATAAGTCTTTTTTGCTGCTCTAATGCAAAAGGCCACTGAAAGAATGTAATGGTTATAATTCACTTCTCACAGCTCAGAAAGGCAGAAATTTGATGCCAGATATGCTGCAAATGAACATTCTATTTGCCCGGTCATTATTAACAGCAGAACACTGTTTAAACTCAGTGAAATTCATATTTAACATGATTCAGACGATTTGGGCGCTAAAACAGATGGGAGCTGTCAACAGCTAAGGTGTGTGGAAACAATGCTTACACCTTGTGGGGAGACCTAATTTGGTCCTTCTGACACCTAAATAAGTCTTTTTTGCTGCTCTAATGCAAAAGGCCACTGAAAGAATGTAATGGTTATAATTCACTTCTCACAGCTCAGAAAGGCAGAAATTTGATGCCAGATATGCTGCAAATGAACATTCTATTTGCCCGGTCATTATTAACAGCAGAACACTGTTTAAACTCAGTGAAATTCATATTTAACATGATTCAGACGATTTGGGCGCTAAAACAGAAGAGAGCAGTCAATAAACTCAGATGTGTGGAAACAATGCTTACACCTTGTGGGGAGACCTAATTTGGTCCTTCTGACACCTAAATAAGTCTTTTTTGCTGCTCTAATGCAAAAGGCCACTGAAAGAATGTAATGGTTATAATTCACTTCTCACAGCTCAGAAAGGCAGAAATTTGATGCCAGATATGCTGCAAATGAACATTCTATTTGCCCGGTCATTATTAACAGCAGAACACTGTTTAAACTCAGTGAAATTCATATTTAACATGATTCAGACGATTTGGGCGCTAAAACAGATGGGAGCTGTCCAACAGCTAAGGTGTGTGGAAACAATGCTTACACCTTGTGGGGAGACCTAATTTGGTCCTTCTGACACCTAAATAAGTCTTTTTTGCTGCTCTAATGCAAAAGGCCACTGAAAGAATGTAATGGTTATAATTCACTTCTCACAGCTCAGAAAGGCAGAAATTTGATGCCAGATATGCTGCAAATGAACATTCTATTTGCCCGGTCATTATTAACAGCAGAACACTGTTTAAACTCAGTGAAATTCATATTTAACATGATTCAGACGATTTGGGCGCTAAAACAGAAGAGAGCAGTCAATAAACTCAGATGTGTGGAAACAATGCTTACACCTTGTGGGGAGACCTAATTTGGTCCTTCTGACACCTAAATAAGTCTTTTTTGCTGCTCTAATGCAAAAGGCCACTGAAAGAATGTAATGGTTATAATTCACTTCTCACAGCTCAGAAAGGCAGAAATTTGATGCCAGATATGCTGCAAATGAACATTCTATTTGCCCGGTCATTATTAACAGCAGAACACTGTTTAAACTCAGTGAAATTCATATTTAACATGATTCAGACGATTTGGGCGCTAAAACAGAAGAGAGCAGTCAATAAACTCAGATGTGTGGAAACAATGCTTACACCTTGTGGGGAGACCTAATTTGGTCCTTCTGACACCTAAATAAGTCTTTTTTGCTGCTCTAATGCAAAAGGCCACTGAAAGAATGTAATGGTTATAATTCACTTCTCACAGCTCAGAAAGGCAGAAATTTGATGCCAGATATGCTGCAAATGAACATTGTATTTGCCCGGTCATTATTAACAGCAGAACACTGTTTTAAACTCAGTGAAATTCATATTTAACATGATTCAGACGATTTGGGCGCTAAAACAGAAGAGAGCAGTCAATAAACTCAGATGTGTGGAAACAATGCTTACACCTTGTGGGGAGACCTAATTTGGTCCTTCTGACACCTAAATAAGTCTTTTTTGCTGCTCTAATGCAAAAGGCCACTGAAAGAATGTAATGGTTATAATTCACTTCTCACAGCTCAGAAAGGCAGAAATTTGATGCCAGATATGCTGCAAATGAACATTCTATTTGCCCGGTCATTATTAACAGCAGAACACTGTTTAAACTCAATGAAATTCATATTTAACATGATTCAGACGATTTGGGCGCTAAAACAGAAGAGAGCAGTCAATAAACTCAGATGTGTGGAAACAACGCTTACACCTTGTGGGGAGACCTAATTTGGTCCTTCTGACACCTAAATAAGTCTTTTTTGCTGCTCTAATGCAAAAGGCCACTGAAAGAATGTAATGGTTATAATTCACTTCTCACAGCTCAGAAAGGCAGAAATTTGATGCCAGATATGCTGCAAATGAACATTCTATTTGCCCGGTCATTATTAACAGCAGAACACTGTTTAAACTCAATGAAATTCATATTTAACATGATTCAGACGATTTGGGCGCTAAAACAGAAGAGAGCAGTCAATAAACTCAGATGTGTGGAAACAATGCTTACACTTGTGGGGAGACCTAATTTGTCCTTCTGACACCTAAATAAGTCTTTTTTGCTGCTCTAATGCAAAAGGCCACTGAAAGAATGTAATGGTTATAATTCACTTCTCACAGCTCAGAAAGGCAGAAATTTGATGCCAGATATGCTGCAAATGAACATTCTATTTGCCCGGTCATTATTAACAGCAGAACACTGTTTAAACTCAATGAAATTCATATTTAACATGATTCAGACGATTTGGGCGCTAAAACAGAAGAGAGCAGTCAATAAACTCAGGTGTGTGGAAACAATGCTTACACCTTGTGGGGAGACCTAATTTGGTCCTTCTGACACCTAAATAAGTCTTTTTTGCTGCTCTAATGCAAAAGGCCACTGAAAGAATGTAATGGTTATAATTCACTTCTCACAGCTCAGAAAGGCAGAAATTTGATGCCAGATATGCTGCAAATGAACATTCTATTTGCCCGGTCATTATTAACAGCAGAACACTGTTTAAACTCAGTGAAATTCATATTTAACATGATTTAGACGATTTGGGCGCTAAAACAGAAGAGAGCAGTCAATAAACTCAGATGTGTGGAAACAATGCTTACACCTTGTGGGGAGACCTAATTTGGTCCTTCTGACACCTAAATAAGTCTTTTTTGCTGCTCTAATGCAAAAGGCCACTGAAAGAATGTAATGGTTATAATTCACTTCTCACAGCTCAGAAAGGCAGAAAGAAATTTGATGCCAGATATGCTGCAAATGAACATTCTATTTGCCCGGTCATTATTAACAGCAGAACACTGTTTAAACTCAGTGAAATTCATATTTAACATGATTCAGACGATTTGGGCGCTTAAACAGATGGGAGCTAGTCCAACAGCTAAGGTGTGTGGAAACACTGCTTACACCCTTGTGGGGGAGACCTAATTTGGTCCTTCTGACACCTAAATAAGTCTTTTTTGCTGCTCTAATGCAAAAGGCCACTGAAAGAATGTAATGGTTATAATTCACTTCTCACAGCTCAGAAAGGCAGAAATTTGATGCCAGAATATGCTGCAAATGAACATTCTATTTGCCCGGTCATTATTAACAGCAGAACACTGTTTAAACTCAGTGAAATTCATATTTAACATGATTCAGACGATTTGGGCGCTTAAAACAGATGGGAGCTGTCCAACAGCTAAGGTGTGTGGAACACTGCTTACACTTGTGGGGAGACCCTAATTTGGTCCTTCTGACACCTAAATAAGTCTTTTTGCTGCTCTAATGCAAAGGCCACTGAAAGAATGTAATGGTTATAATTCACTTCTCACAGCTCAGAAAGGCAGAAATTTGATGCCAGATATGCTGCAAATGAACATTCTATTTGCCCGGTCATTATTGAACAGCCAGAACACTTTTTAAAAACTCAGTGAAAATTCATATTAACATGATTTAGACAATTTGGGCTCTAACAACAGAAGAGAGCAGTCAATAAACTCATGATGGTGGGGAAACAAATGCTTACACCTTGTGGGGAGCCCTAATTGGTCCTTCTGACACCCAAATTAAGTCTTTTTGCTGCTCTAGTGGCAAAAGTGCCACTGGAAAGGAAGGTAATGGTTATAATTCACACTTCTCACAGCCTTCAGACAAGGCAGAAATTTGATGCCCAGATATGCCTGCAAATGAACATTCTTATTTGGCCCGGTCAGTATAACAGCAGAACCACTGTTTAAACTCAGGTGAAATTTCATATTTAACATGATTCAGACGATTTGGGGTCGCTAAAACAGGATGAGGCTAGTCACTAACAGCTCAGAGTGTGTGGAAACAATGCTTACACCTTGTGGGGAGGGAGACCTAATTTGGTTCCCTTCTGGACACATAATAAGTCTTTTTTGGTGCTCTAATGCAAAAGCCACTGAAAGACTGTAATGGTTATAATTCACTTCTCACAGCTCAGAAGGCAGAAATTTGATGCCAGATTGCTGCAAATGAACATTCTATTTTGCCCGGTCATTATTACATCAGAACAACTGTTTAAACTCAGTGAAATTCATATTTACATGATTCACGATTTGGGCGCTAAAACAGATGGGCTGTCAATAAACTAATGTGTGAACACTGGCTTACCCCTTGTGGGGAGACCTCATTGGTCCTTCTGACACCCTTTCTTTTTTGCTGCTCTAGTACAAAGGCCACTGAAAGATGTAATGGTTATAATTCACTTCTCACAGCTCAGACAGGCAGAAATTTGTGCCATATATGCTCCAATGAACATTCTATTTGCCCGTCATTATTAACAGAAGCAGAACACGTTTAAACTCGTGAAATTCATAGTACAAATGATTTAGACGCTTTTGGGCGCTAAAACAGAATAGAGC
>NW_023397406.1:0-52500 GCF_011125445.2 Fundulus heteroclitus | reverse complement strand
ATTTATAAGTCTGGGTGATAAATCCATTTGATTAATTAATATTTACAATTTGTTTAAGATGTAGTTTTTGGAAAATCTGGATTTTGTTTTGCCAATGCACTCATTGGGCTCCATTAAGAGAACAGCATGCAGTGCTGAATATATGTTTAGGAAATATATTGTCAGAATATTGTAAAGGGGGAAAAAAATATTAATTTTTTTGTGAAACGTAAATGAGGGAAAAACAGGATTAATCTGATTTGGTATAATTAAGTCAGAGATTATATTTTTTAAGCCATAGCACGAAGCCCTAGTATTTTGTCTGAAAAGATGACAGCTGTAACGGCTAACATGGTACAAAATGTTTCACTGCTGTCTAATCAGTCCACAGTATTTTTTTTTTTTACTAAAGTCTTGTTGATCATCACAATGTTTTTAGGCAAATGTGAAATGAGCTTTAGTGTTTTCTTTTTTTTTGGTCAGCAGAGTTTTTTTTTTTTTGTTTTTTACCTCGAAGCGCCCATGGATGCTATTTTTTCCCAGTCTCTGGGTGAAAAAGAAGCCTATTATATCTAATTCTAACAACCTAAGCTCAAAATAGTGACTTTAGCAGAGTAACACTATGCAAGCCCTTAGGCGTGTGTTTAAGACTAATCCTTTACCCCTTTTAAATTGACATGTAGCGCTCTTTTCAGTCTGCTTTTGTTCTCTCCTCTATTACAGCTCGCTCTTCCCTCCCTGACCTGCAGCCTGCGTCCCACCTGGCCTACTCGCCCCCAAGCCTTCCAAAGCTCTAGTTTAACATCCCCGTCTCTGTCTTCCTCTGTCTTTATCTTCAGCTCCACATGCTCCTTCTTATCCTTTCTGTCTTCTAAATCTATCCTCAGGCTTGGTTATTGCTCTCCTGCCTCCAGCCTCTGTTTGTGTTCTGGCTCCACTTGTTTGTGTCTGTTCAGTTTTTTTTTTCCTGCACAAGTCCCACATCTGTATCTGGCCCCCAGGACCCTTTTAGCCGCCGTTCTCCGCCGCTCCGTTCCTCCCTCAGCGTTGCGTACATGCGAAGGAAGGGTTGGCATTCCTTCATTCCCTTAAAGTGCATTCTTCTCACTCTGCAGCTCTCCCACTTGCTGGAGCTCACCAACATTTCTTTGATCCGACTCAGCTTCTCTGCTTTTTAGCCGTTGTATGAAGACAAGACTCTCAGCAGCTGTTTCATTTTCCTTGGATCCCCTCCAAGCCTTTCCCTCTAAATGCTGTCCAGCAGCGATGGCATCAACAGCTGCACCGGCTCTGCCTCCTCCGGTGTCAGAAAAGCACCCCTGGCCCCGCACGGCATCAGCAATGGACTTCAGTCGACCGGCACAATCTTTAGTTATCATGAGACTGGGGAAATAAGAAGCCTTTGTTATTAGGAATGAAATGTGTGAACATAGCCTTTAGTGCTTTCAGGTGTGCTCCCGTCTGCTTCATCAATTATAGAAGTCATGAACGGTGGAGAAATAATGACTGTGATGTCTGAGAGGAAGGAGTGACTCATACCTGAGCTCTGGATTTCATATCTTTCCCTTTACGTGACTCATCCTGTTCATCTTGTAGAGATTTACTTCAGACCCCAGGCGTGTCTTTAATGTTCTGCTCACTCTTGTGCCATATTTCTGAGATAAATGAGATCACGTTTGTCCTCATTTTGGCATTATTAGTTGTCTTTAAGAACGGAATGGGAGCGAGGTTCTTCAAACTTCAGCCCACTGCTTAGAATACATCAATCACACTAAGGAGGTGGAATTTTTTAAAGGAATAAAGTATTTCTTTAAAGATGATGTATTAAAAGTAAGGAACTTGCCAGGTGCAGGGATCCTAGTGAGACAAAACAAAAAAGACAATGACAAAGATGTAATGGCCTGACAAGTGGATCAGCTCACTCCTAATAGAGCAAACAATTATTCACGAGCATCAGAAATGGCAGCGAGAAAGGACAATGTTAGCCAGGTAGTCAGAATCGTTTACCTGATTGGTGTAAAGTTCAAAATATAGAAAATGAATTGCCTATAGGGCCTGCTGTAATAAAATCCAGGATGCAGTCTCACTGACTGAGCAGAAACTCTACTCCAAACTCAACAGTTTGACTGAAGCATCTGCTGTTTTTATTGCCGACTAAACATCTTGAGTAAAGACGAAAATATTCAGGGTTTTCATTACTACTATCAGACACTTTGCTGCTGTCAGCCTTTTTCATTGTTTGAGTAGTATTGCCTTCTGTTCATTGGCTCCTACGAGCAGTGTGTTACACAAATGTTGCAGTGCAAGTACGGCTTAAAAATAAAACTCTGATTTTATTTTACCTAATCAGATTCATATTTTCCCGGTTCAATTCATAAAAACAAATTACAGAATTGTTTTTTTTAAACTTTTATTTCAATAATCTCATCTGAGAGGTGACCTGAATTCAACGTGCAACTAAATACAAGATGTGAAACATGCTCGTAAAACAAGATTTTGTTAACATTGACAATATAACACAACATGTTTGCTGTTGGTGGTTTTATTTCCCAATGAGTTAGCTTTGAGTTTACATCTAAGAACAGGCATCACTTCACTTGTGCAACTGTAAATAAACTTAAAAAAATAGTAAAATAAATAAATAATGGTGCCTTGTCCTAATGTGAGAAGGTTTCCTCTTTAAAATAATCTTTGTCATTCCAATCAAACATGTCCTCTGCATTTAACCCATCGCCCTTAGGGAGCAGAGGGCAGCCATCTGGGTTCAAGGGTCAGTTTGTGGGGTTCGAATGGGGTACCTGCTGCTGTCACAGAACGCAAAAGTGCTGCTCTAAGCACTAGGCCACCACTCCCCCCACAGAGTGCTTTGACAAAATATTCAAAATTTATATAGCACTGATGTAACGCAAAGTTTCATGGAAGCCCAAGAAGTACATTGGCCAAAAAGTCCAGATTTTCCAAAGATGAAACCTTCACAAACTGCTAATTCAAATTAACTTATAAAATAGATTAATGGCCCAGCCTTTGTGAAAGCTGCATTTGTTCCATGCATGCTCAGGTAGCACATGCAAACTCTATGCAGAAAAAGCCCAGGCAGGGATTAAAACCCAGGACCTTCTTGCTGCAATGCAGCAGTCCGAACAACTTAGCTGCTCCATTCAGCTCAAAAATAACATTGTTGACCAATTCACCAATGGAAAGTGTCTAATCAGAGGTTTCCGCCAATCAGTCTGACAATCGGTAGATTCCAGTTACCACCCGATTCTTTGGTGCGTCTCTAAAAAAAACAAACTATTTCTTGCTTTCTTTCGCTGCATCGTCAGAAGTTGGTTTGGTGAGGTTGTTGATCCTTGGCTCTTGATTAGAGGCCAGCCTTGAAGCTAGCGGAGTCATGCCTTTGTCAACAGGTGAAAAAGAACCATCATAAGCACTTTGTGAAATTATGACTGTTAAGATGGGGACACACTGGGATGTTTGGCCTGCATTGCACAAATAAGCATGAAGGATTACTGAAAAACATTCATATGGAAACTATTTCCTTAATAAATGTAAAGTTGTTGAACTAAGACCCATTACCTTTATGTGCAATATGTGCATTGCTTGGTTTATTTCAATAAGGCCCTCCATTATTTACTTTGTTTTTGTTTTGAATTTCCAGGTATCCATTGTTTTTCTTTGTTTTTTTATTATCACGTCATCATAATTAATTAGGGGATAGTTTGCATTCTGCCGTTTTTCATTATGTTCATAATGTTGTATGGTTACAAATGAAGTAGCTGTTGCTGTGTCCCAGCCTCTATTTTACATGGGCTGTCGCCAACATGTTGTTTGCAATTGGGTCAGTGATCAGGTTACAGCAGTCTAAAGTATCTAGATCGGCCTCAAAAAACTTCAAAGATGTTTGTTTGACTGCTACAGAGGTCACATCGAGTCGGTTCCCCTCACACACTCCAATCTCACTCTGATCTCACACTAGCAGATTTTTGTTCCAGGTCACCCTGCTGACTGACTGCACCTACTGCAGACTGGTACTGACTTTCCCTGACCGCGAATGGAGGGTAAAATCAGGCTGAAAATCATGTAGTGTGGCCCCAGCTGTAATTCGTGCGCGCAGAGCTTTTTTATGGCCGTTTCCTTCAGAACTCAAATTCACATGTTTGCTTCATCTGCAGCCTTAATCTTAGCTAACACACTTCACAAGTTAAAGTGTATTTCACTCAGAACGTGGCATCTGGTGACTGTTTGTGTATCTGCTGAGAAGTCATGAAGCTTTGAGCCACTACTACTATAATATAAAGTCAATGTCTGCATGTCTAATGACAGTGTCACCTGAAATGATCCTGTTCAGAGGATTATGAAGTGTTGAACAATCTAGTTGTTTTCATTCCAGCTCCCTCAGTCTGTTGTACTACACAGCCCTGTCCAGCATTTATCATGATTTTGAGGAAATTATCCAGTCACTGAGTGCAAACTTGTTGCTTTCTGTGACAAGCTGTGACTTAGCTGGAAGTAGAGATGAACATTACTCATAATGAGACACCACTAAGTGCTGAATTCTGAATTGTAGGTCTGCACACACACACACACACACACACACACACACACACACACACACACACACACACACACACACACACACACACACACACACACACACACACACACACACACACAGCCTGACCTTACACATAAAGCTGCTGATGGATCAGCTGCCTTTTTATCTCCATCTGTCTGTCAGGTTGGTGGCTGAGGCCTGTCTGCTCCATGTGTGTTCGTGTTTGCGGGAGGACATTGTCCCTTCGTCTTTCTAACAGAACATCTGAAGTTGCTGCTGTCCTTCTTTGGGCTCTCGTGTGTCATTAACAACATTTTCTGTTCATATCTTTGGTGTTTTCGCTTTATTTACTCTTTCCTTACCTTCTCTTTGTCTTTTTATTAAAAAAAACAACATTAACATTTGTATCCTAAAACTAGACTCCATCAACCTCCAAATCACATTAGAATCCTTGAAAATTAGACTTTTTGTCGTCACAGTAGACTCACACAGACAGGGACATAAATATCACAGATTTTTTTGTGTGAAAATATTTGTCTCCTTCCTTTTATTTGTTACCCTATAAAAAGTTATGTTTGATGGTATTTTTCTTTGACTGTTCTGCTGATCATATAATTATTTTGTGTGTCTGTGTATGTGTGAAATGTAAGATTTGGAGTCTATATTAAAACTAGATGCACTGATTAGGAATACTGTGGCTCTTATCAGCTCACCAATATGTTCCTCCTATTCTGCCCCTGACATGTGTATTTACACTTTTTTGCCAATACCATGATTTCTCAAAAACAGCCAAAACTTTTAGTGCTGATTATATTTCTCACTGAGCATTTAAAAATCCTCCCAGTATGAAAATGTATAAAAAGGATAATAAAATAAGTATTTATAGTGTAGTCCATCACAACATGCTCTCCTCAAAAATGTGAAAAGATAATATTTCATGAACCGTTATCAAAAAAAAGTAAAAGCTTAATATTAAAGGAGGAAACCACCAATAATTATTTAAAAGAGGCATCACATCATGTATTTGGAAGAGAAGGATAAACGACTAAACATTACAAAGTTTCACAGTTGAGAAGGATTTTACTAATATATCAAAGCAAAGATTAAAATGTTTGACTGGACTGACTTTAACATCTTCTAGTAGTGATTAGAATGATTAGTGCCATTAGTCCATTTAGTGCAAGTATCATGGTCAGCATTACTAACAGCAGCAGTCTCCATGTGTACACCCTGAGTTAGCACTTTGAATCATCTTGTTACTGAAAAGTGTTAGATAAATAAATTAGCCTTGCTTTAGTAGAACCTTCCTTTTAGTGTTTTCTATAGTTTTCTTCCTGCGAGATATATTTAGACTTTTAAATTAACCAGACCAGCTTTTTATCGATATGTTCAGCTTTCTGGTATCTGCTCAAAAAGCCTTACTTTCACTTATCCTGAACCAGACTTGTCTCAATAAATCATACAACTGTTTTTGTCAGTACAAATAAAAATATTAATTTCACTGATTGGAATTTTTATTTTATTTTTAGTGTCCCACTGGTCGCTCATTAGTGATCATCAATTGGCCAATATCTCTGTTTATGACTAATGAAAACTGGACTTGTGTCTTAAAAAATTTAAAATTGTGAGTACCACAATAACTTCAGTAAGGCTGGAGTTAGTCCAAACTTTCTTTTTTTATGGGAAACAGAAAGGCCATCGGCTTGACTACAACTAGGAAAGTTGCAAACAAAAAATGCAAAGACCTCATTTACTGTGTGGGACTAAATCAGTGGTTCTGAAATATTTTCTGCTGCGCCCCTCTTTGGAGAATGAAGAATTTTTCAGGCCTCCCCATGCTAACAAAATGGGTCAAAAATTAAATTTTTATTGTTTCCTGTTTTAATGCATTAAAGCTGTCGCTCTGAAGATTACCCACTATCCCTTTTAAAATGTGTAACTGTTAAATACGTTATATAACAGTGGTTTCTAACAACTACAATTTTTCAACATTGCCACACTTATTTAACTATGTAATATTAACAGGAATATAAAAGCTTTTTAGTCCGACTAGTACCTGGAGTTAAAACAAAGTATGAAACAAAAATGTTCACTGCCTGCCTGCAGAGACAGCTCGTTCCCTCTCTGAAAAGACAGCACATGTTGCCTTTAATTTAGAAACCCACAATACAATTGACAAAATAAAATGTTAAGCTATTAATATTAAATATGTATTTTAGTTTCATTAGGTTTTATACTTTTTTAGAAGTTTGTTGATATTATTGATCTACGGATAGCCATGCTTTACCTCAATGCAGCGGAGCCGTTGCTCTGAGGATTACCCAGAATCCCTTCCTACTTATACTATTGACTGTGGGTACAGACCAAACAGCAGAGGGTGCTGTTGTCACATTTAGGAGGATTTAGAAGGCCTGTATTTGCTGGACAAAGAAAATATAATACTGTTCTTGAGAAGAGAGATGGTTTGAGAGCGGGGTGAAGGAAACACGTAAAGCGAGAAAAAAACAACTTTAGACAGAGGAGGAGAGCTCAGGTTTGAACTTTCAAAAACCTACAACACAGCGGTAGGTTTGATAGGTTTCACCCCAATTCACACCTCCATGCATGCGACCACAACATTCCTCCTGTGAGCCAGGCAAACAATGAGCCTAACGACTCTCCATTGTTGGGGCGACCAGTTCCAGGTGAATCTACATGTGAATCTAAGCTCCAATGAGACCAGCAGGTCTATAAAGCTTGGAACTCCACACTACTCCAGACATATTGAGAAAGCTTCCTGGATGGGAAGCGAAACATCTTCAGCTTCACAAAAGAAGTCCAGTTGTTTTATTTTTTAACCTTTTTTTGTCTTCTGCTCTTTCCTGAGTAACCTGGTATTTGATAAATGGACAACAATAATTTGAAGGATAGATTAGAGTATATGTTAAGCTTTATCCTATCTTTTTGTTCACAGTTTACAGTTCTTTTAAATACAAAGTAACAAAATGTGTCCCAATGGACAGTTTCATACAGATTACTTAGCGATAAGTTACTATTTAGATGTAATGTGTTTCAGCAGATTCCTCCTGAAGTTGGCATCTTTATGATTAAGTTGTTCCTCTTTCCAGTTATGCTACAGTGAAGGACATCTGTGCTCCTTGTGCTATGTACCCCTCCTTTAACTCCTTCCACCTCTCTGATCCCTTGACCTCCTCACATCTTTCTCCTCTTCATCGTCGCCGCTGTTTTCTGCTGCTCTGTACCCCAGCCTCCTCCCCCGCCGCCGTTATTTTTCCACCTCTCTTTCACATCTTGCCTCCTCCTGTGTCTCTTATCTCCTTTCCTCTCATCCCAGAGGAGACGTTGCACATTGGATTTACAGTAATTCAGCACGGTAAAGAGAACAGGGCTTTAAAAAGAAACACCACCAAGGCTTGTATTACCCTCGTCTCTCGTCTCTATAGTAGCCAAATCTGCCCACAGTGCCCGCCTCTCCATGTGACATTAATGTGGTTGGTAATATATTAGTCACATTGAAAAAAATTGCTAAAATAATTTCAGGGCTACCTTAAGTTTTGTTCAGATATTTCAAATATGTAGTTTACTTTTGTTTGACTTCAGAGTGATGTGTTCTTTTCAAAATTGTTTGAGATGGTCTTTGTATCCATCAGACCTCCCACCATGAAGCTGCATTCCTTTTTTAGTACAAAAGGGGGTTTTCTGAGAGATCCTCTATTACTCCATCAGTTTGCACAATGGCTTCTTCGGTGCACCCCGAAGGATAACCGTACTAAACATTTGGTGGTGTTGTATAATGAAGCACAGAAGAAAATATAGCTCAGTTCTTAATAAGGCAGACTGTAGCTGTGAAGGACGTTGGTGTTGGGCAGAGATGAGCTTCTAGTGTGCCTGAAAAAGAGAAGACTGTGCTCAAAGAGTAAAGATACACCACCGACTAATCCCTGCCTCGGCTCAGATGGGTTTTTACTGAAGTGTGGTTTAAAAATCTTTTTTCTGCCTCTCTCATTGATGTATGAGGAGGAATTGCTACGATACGCATCAAATGGTGGCTGAGAGATGTTTAAATTTGTATTTCAGCACACTTTGATGTTGACACTGAAGAAAACCCCCTCTAAAACCAATCAACATCTGACTTTTAACTTTAGTGGAAAGGGGCAATCATGATTCAAGTTTAAAGCCTACAGTATTTCTCGATGTTTAGAAACTCAACTTCCATCAATTGAAGTTTAATTAACCGTCGGTACTCGTTCCTTTCCAGAGCTTTAAATAAATGAGTAAACGACAAATAACTGTAGAGATACACTGATTGGAGATTCATTGCCACTTTGTGGTTCTTGTCTTTTTCTGCTTTTTAGAAAGCTGTGACCTAATGATATTGATCTGGCCAATTCCATTTTTATTATAGGAACTATAATTAACGGTGCCCAAAGTAGCATAAATCTTTTATGCTACAAATACTTATTGTCATTGTAAGACTGCTGTTTACTCTTTTAAAACACGGTAAAAATGATGACAGAATTGATGTTTTATACTTTTGTTAGTGTCTTATATTGTTATATCAGCACGATTAGCATATATACAGTAGCATTACTACCTGTGTATGTTTTATAGAGAATACAGAGCTCAGATTTTCAAAAGGTTTCCTAACATTTTCTATATCCACCATGTTTATTGACAAAGGGTGAAAGCTCAACACATAAAATAGAACAACTTCGCTGTACTCCTTTCAGTCATTCTGATTCCTGCTAAAGTTTGTTCCAGGATAATGCACTCCTTTACCAGTTTTTAAGTCCCCTTGGCATTTATGGATTGACATCCTGTGGTAGGTGGTTACCTTTTTAACCAAAGTGTCTTGTACAAAATTACCCACACGTTTTACCACCCTCCCTTGACGCCCAGTCATCAGGGGCGGATTTACATGCATAAAGCCTACCTTGGTAAAGCAAATATGTTTGGCTAAACTATAGCAGCCAGAGAAACATTCTGCTAGCCCTGGATTTTAGCCCGATTTGCCAACTTACAGTACATTCCTCTGTTGAAAGTACAATTCACTTTAAATACATCCCCATTGCTTATGTGCTTCTTCCTGCTTACTTTTTAACCACTTCTTTGATACTGCAAATGGCTAACTTTGTTCTTCTTCACTCAGTACTGAATTACACACTGAAAAGTGTTGTAACTGGAAACTTATTGCACCTCTGAATTTTTTTTGTATTTCTTTAGTTTCAGACGGACTTTCAGGATCAGTTGAGCTTAAGATTATGAGGTTCTTGTAAACAAAATAATTCTTGGTGCCTCTTTAAAGTGTAACTCACAAAGCATAACCCCGCCCCCAGACACATTTTTTAAAATGCCGCCAAAGGGCAGTGCCAAGAGACCCTGAGGAGCAGGGCTAAATGGAGGAACGGTGGGAGAAAAGCAGAAGTGTGGTCGGGATGAAGGAAAGTGACAGCTAGCTTAATTTAAAATATTGAAGCATATAGGGTGAGCAGAGTGATGCTGGTAGTTATACAACGGATAGATCTTTCAAGTTGAAGATCATTACCAGTTCGAATAATGGCTTAAGTCAGGGGTGTCAAACTCATTTTGGTTTAGGGGCCGCATACAGCTTAATCTGATCTCAAGAGGGCCACACGAGTTAACTCATTGCAAGATTAAATAGAACTAATAAATGTGGACTTTTTGTTGATTTTTATATTAAATTAATTTCACTTTTACACAATATATTATGAATAACCTCAGCGTTTTTATGAAACGTATGTGCAATTTCAACAATACTTTTACTCCGTTAAACATTTACTTGTGCATTATGCATAAGAACTGATCAGTGATTATGCATTGAAAAACATTTATTCACATTTTTTGGAACTTAAAAACACTGTCCTGCATGACAAAATACATCAAACAGATAAAAATTAAGAAATGACTTGAATTTTTCCACACCTGAAGCTTAATCTGCTAATTAAAACACAGCGCCCCTCGTGGACAATATAGGAACTGCATATTTTCAATTAAACGAAGTACATGTTTTTTTCAATAATTGTTTTAGCATTCTCTTCCTTTTATCTTGTCCACTTGTGAAAGTCAAATCTGATGAGCTCTTTGTTGCATCTTATTGCCACATTGCCAGACAGGACACTGGAAAAAAAATAAAATAAAAAAAATAAATAAAAATAATAATAATGATAATGCATTTAGCCACAGGGCCGGACTAAATTGTCCGGCGGGCCGGATCCGGCCCGCGGGCCGTATGTTTGACACCCCTGGCTTAAGTAATGCCCAAAGCCAGCGCTGCCGAGGCAGTGGAGGACAGGATGGGTCCAGTTTCTGAGTGGTAAAGTGATGTTAGCATCATCATAGCTAACAGTAGCAACAGTAGCAGTAGCAAACTTACTGGTAATAAAATGCTAACCTGAAAAATGCTATGAGGGCGATGGTGTGGCCGGAGCTAGGGAGCTCGTCCTGTGCGGTATGAATCCCCGCTCTGACTGTCCCAGTTATGTCCATGACCAAGATGCTTTGCTTGCTTGCATGGCAGTCTGCCCCAGGGCAGCTGTGGCTGTAACGTACCTTGCCACTGTCACACTGTTAGTGTGTGAATGTGTGAGTGAGTTGGTGAATGACCGATAAGGTGCTATACCAACACAGGCCATTTACATTGATTACCATATGATCACTTCTAGCAATGCTTCCAATTCGTACTCCTGACTCCCTACGGGGGAAATGTGTCTGACTCAGATGCTTTTTATAAGCGAACGCTGAGCTATGATGATGAAAACATGTACCATTTGAACCAGTTGGAAAATTCAGCTGGTTACCGTTAAACTCAATAGAGGGTAGGACTAAGACGGTTTTATGACAAACATTGCAGAACTAAACAAGTTCATGTGAAAATGTAAAAAATTGCACAATAACATTAAAGTAGCACCCTTAGGCCCAGTTTATACAATTTGTTGGCAAAAAGAGTTCATTTTGGTATGAGTTACACTTTAGAGAAGGGGTTTCTATAAAAACCAGCAACATTTTGGATATTTTTCTCAACACACTAAATAAATATTGCTGTCAAAAAATATTCTGACTCGGCAAACAGCTTTAAATAATTGCTGTTAATTTCAGTTTTTATCAACAAAAACATGGTAATAATAAGATTAATATGTTTGCATGAAGTTTCCAGGTTCTTTCTTGACATGTGATATGTGCTTTTCTTCTTGTCAGCTTTGATTTCCTGTATTCGTGAGCTTGCATTTGTTTGTGCTCTTTGCATCTGCTTTCCTAGCTGTCATTGTGTTTGCAAGACAGCTTTGTGGATTTCCTTTGATGCAAATATTTGTCTCTTTGCATGTTTCCTGTTGTCTGCAGCAGGTCAGTAAAGTGACATTGGATTAGCAGGTGTGAACTATGCCATGTTGTTTGGACTATTGAGCTGTTGCTAACTGTAACCTTTACTGTATGCACAAGCTTATAAGCAGGCCTTTCCTGGCTTATGAAATCCTTAAAACTGCATTTTCCCCTCTATTTTCAAAAAACTACTGCCTTTAATTAAAGGATTAGGGGATTACATGGTGCTGTTAATTCTTCAACCTCTCAGGCTTAGAAAGCACTTTCATAGCTAACAGGATAATAACTGCATTGTCATCAAGCTAATCATGGACCTGTTTTTCTGTCACTTATTCTCATTTAAAGATTAAAGAGTTTTTTAGTGATATGTGTTTCCCTTTATCAGACCTGTTTAACAGTCTGGATTTTCACAATGAAAAAGATCGACTTTAGAGAGCAACACATGGGCTTTATTGATGGAGGACGCCAAACCATAGTTATCTGTATAGCATTTAAAAAAACAACAGCTGATGGATAGAAGATGAAAGTTTGGAGTTACAGCTGAGACAGAGCTGAAGTAAAAGGAGAGAGGAAGACCTGAGAGTAAAGAAGAAAACAAAAAGCATGTTTCTCTAAGATGCCTGATATCATTTTTTAATAATTTCTTTAGCTGGTGCAGATTGAGAGATCACAGCTAGGTTAAAGCATGTCCTCCTGTAATAAAGCTCGCAAAACCGAGATCAGTTTTCTTCTAACTACATTTTCTTCTGCTGAGTTAAGTTTGCTCTTTGCTCCCAGACACTGGTTCCTTTTTCTGCATATTCTCCTTTTCTTTCTTTTCTATTCTTATTCTCAGGACACATTGTTTTCAGTTTTTCTGTCCTGATGCTTAAATGTCTCCATCGGTCTACCTGGATGCTTCCTGAACACAGCTGACTGGCAACAACCATTGTCTTCTGAGTTTTATAATCCCTTGCATTGTTTCGGCTGGCAGCCCTCTTGTTGGGCCCATGTTTCCTGTCAGTCAGCCAGCGCCAGCCGCTCCTTGTGGTCTGCAAGCACTCTTTTGAATTCAGACTCATTTACATAGACTTTGCAGGCTTTTGTTTTAGAAATTCAGATCTGAGACTAATTCCAACATGTATCCTTCTTAACATTGTGTGATAGCATAATCTCTTGCTGTTATTTACAAAGGTGACATTTTATCTTCTTTGGTAAGTTATGCTAAATAACAATTGTACTTTATTTGTTTTCTTTGCTTTTGCTACCAATGAAACACAGCTGACTAAAGAGCAGTGTCTCCATGTGTTTCCAGGGGTGACGTAATCTGAACATACCATAATAAACCCCCAACAGACGTAATAAAGCAGGAAGCCTAATTACATCCTCGCTGTGATAATGTAAAGGGCTCGATAAGTAATATTGCATGACTTATAAACGATAGAGCACAAAATCAGCATAAAAAATATAAATATTTGATGTTTACAAAATTGAGTTCTGATAAATTCATCAGATTCTATTAAACAGCAGAGTCATGTTGTTTATACATTTACGGCTGAACAAGTCTGGACCTCCCACGCTCCAATTCCATCAATTTCTATTTTTATTTTAGAACATTAGCTTGTAGTTTAAATTGTCAACATGCAGGCAGATTCATTACTCTGTAGAAATGGAAAGTTGTCAAACATCACATTTGGCCAAATAGCTTACTGAAGCCAGGCAGAAATGTAGCCAACCCTTACTAATTCCCCTGCTGGTCCAGTTAAAGGATGTTTTTCCTCTGTCTAACCTGGATAATCTAACCATGACTGTATGGAGACTTATGCAGCTTCCTGCATAAGTCTCTGCATAAGATGAAAGGCTTCGTTCTTGTGTAATAGTGCAACAGTTCTGACATGTTTACCCTCTCAGTTTGATGAGGCCCACGGACTCTGCATCAACATACCCGACTAGCTGAAAGGTTGCTTCCCACTGACAGCAACTCCTTTTAATTCTTGAAGTAATAATAATATATATATATATATATATATATATATATATATATATATATATATATATATATATATATATATATATATATATAGATATAGATATATATATATATATAGAGAGAGAGAGAGAGAATATTGCAGTGCACCTCTTCCTATGAATATAAGTAATGTAAAATATAAAGCCAAGATCAGTATTATTCATACCTCTCACAGTCTTTTGCTTAGTGTATTTTTTTTTTTTACTTTTCAAACTTTTTATTTCTTATCAATATCTAGTAATATCAATGTTTTGAAGCCAGAGAGCCGACTCCAATCTGACACATAATCTGTGGAGGGAGCGAAATATTAGGGTGATGGTAAGGAGGCCTTCCAGTCTCAAAGATTTGGAGGTCATCACCAACGTGGGTCTAAATTATATTTTATGTTCAATTTGAAATATTATTTACCAAAATTTTTATTTAAAGCTGATACTCCTTTTATATTATCTATTAAATATTAAGAGATGCAAGTCTCATTTCCTATGAGAAACAAACTTCTGAGTTGAATAGAAATACTATTCTCTCTGAATCTGACTAGGGTGTAAAGAACTTTGGCCTTAACTGCACATTTACTAGTGAAAAATATACCCATAAGAAATTTGGGCTCGAAGTTCTGGGTAGTCCTAACCCCATCAGCCAGGATGAATGTGCGAAACAAAAGGTTTGAATCTGGCGGTAGGAGGCAGCAGGGAAATTAAAACCCATATGCGGTTTTGACACCCTTTATGACTTTGTCTGCATCCTTTGGTCTTTCTAAATGAAGCCCACAGGTTTTGTTATAACAGCTGGGTTAGGAATACAGAGATCTAATGCACCTAAACTCTAATACGCTCAGGGAAGCAGTGCTAGCCGCGGTGCATATATGTCTAGGCAGCATGTACATGTTTCTGCAAAAGCCCACAGCCACAAGATGTTTCCTCCTTACAATATCTCTTAAAAAGAAGCCATTTAGTGTTGTTGAACCCCACCTTGCTCTAATGTGTCTTTATGATCACATTTTTTGCCATTTTAAACTGCAATGTTTTAAAACGTCTAAAGGAACTGTTTTATTACTTTAATTTCATCCTAGTCATGTTTAATGAGAATATCTGTAATTACACACACATAAAACCCCAGCATTATTTAAATAAACTAGTTACTTACACTCTCTAGCTTCCCCTTTAACTGTAATAAAGCTGCACTGCCAGAGCGTTCCCTATAAATGTAGCCGAGTTAATTAGATCTAGTGAGCGGTGCAGCAGGGAAGTTGATGATCCCCTTCTCTTATGTTCAGGTTGACAAATATGAGCAGCTGCCGTAGAGCCTTTCATCGTACTACAAATGTTTCCATACAGTGTGTATAAGTATTTCAAAACCCCTTTTTATTCTCCTTTTGAGCAAAAGAACGCAAAAAAACAACCTTTAAGCCTTTCTTCTTTGTGTGAACCGTTTTTCCCTTTAAACCTATCACTTTGTCGGGTTTTATTTCTCTTCCGGCCATCCCCTCTGGTTCGTTTTTACATCCATCATTAAAAAGTGATGCTGCTCTTGCCATTTTTTTTGCCCTCACTCCCATTATCATTTTGCACAGACTATAAACCCAGCTCTTCACCACTCTGCGCTGCATCTCATTACAGGCGTCGTGTCACATTGCGCTCCCCTGTGACTCGTTGTTCCCGCTGCAGCAAACCAGGGGTCTCAGTTCATATTCATAGAAAGATGCGTAATCAGAGAAGAAGTTCCTCATTCTGGGGTGGGTCGCTCTCATGTTTTAAAGGATCCCTTGTGATAGGATTAGGAAGTAAATAAAAAGACGTTGATGGTTTGATTCTCAGTATCGCCAACATTAAGGCTATACTGAGAATCAAATAAGAAAAATAAGAAGACAGGGGCAATGTCCACTTTTTCTTTTTACTTTTATTAAATCATTCTTATCACTTTTTCCGACATTTGTCCATCTGACTGAAACAGAAAAAATTTTCTCCTATGCTCTGAAAACGACTATTAATTGATAATTAAATTCTGGTTCAACTAATTTAGCAGCTAAATGCATCATCAACAGAAGCTTATGTAATGTAATGGAAACTGCATAAGTGTCTGTGTCTGAACTGCTGCTTTTATAGAGATGTGTGTCTCCTCCTAACCAGCCTGAATGTGCAACGATGCCGATGCAAATGACCCGGTGGCTGATGAGCCACGCTGTTATTAGCTTTTCTCACTTAAGGATAAACTTATAGGACCAAATGGAATCTGAGTCATTAATGGTGATTTTGTTTTCGCTTCGATTTGTCGCCGTATTTCTATAGAAGTTATTAAGCCCTGCAAATTACTGCTATAATGCAACACAAAAGGCCATAAAGACATTTGAAGGCAGCTTATGATTAATGAAGAGCTTTTTTTTTCAGTTTGCCATTTTTAGAGCTACACAGTCAGCTAGAGCTGGAAGAGTATAAACAAACACCTTGTAATACTCGGGCTTGAGCCCGGGCTTTGATACAATACAGTTAAAACCAGAGATGAACCGAGTAGACAGAGGTCTCTGTATAAATGAGATCTAAACTTTGTATAATTAAAGCCTATTGTATTTACTTCAAGATGGATCACCAACTTCATTCCTCACACTTCAAGTGTGCCTAATAACAAGATATTCAATTATTATCTACACGATCCATTCTAAAACGCTTCCAAAAACTTAATTTAAAACACATCCATGGTACTGAAGACGGCTAACTGGAGTTTCTTTCTCATGGTAACAGCTTTCCCACCAATGGATCAGGCCAACCTGTTAGCACTTAGCTTTGCCGCCTTTAATGATCAGAAAAAAAATAATCAGACTTTTAGTTTCCAGACAGCCAATCATTGATCAGTGCAGGTCATCTATCATCAGCTTTCTCTGTCTATCTCTAAAGAAGAAGGGTAATAAAATGTTGCAAACATTTCCAAGTACTAATTGAGCAACTTTTTGCTGACAAAGAATAACCTATCCAGGATGACCCATAAATTAATTTAGATTATCTTTGGGTCTCACGGTACATGTTTTAATAATGAGGTGCATTAAATAAAGGTAGGCCTGATGAGTCCCAGTGATGCAGCTCAACTTCGACGCTTCTGGAGTTCCTTTGATTTCAAGTTTCTATTTCAGGAGGTGGGAGTCATAGCTTGTGAATCTTTTTCAGTCTACCTTTCTTTGGTAACGTTTCCCGTTTTCGGTGTTTTCTCCGGAGAAAATGAAAAGCAGGAGACACACAGAGAGATGACACTGGCTCCCTCCTGATAGCAGCCACGCTGTGGCCGCTCAGGCTGCCTCCACATAACAGAGAAACTACGCCGAAGAGCGGAAGAGTCTCCCAGCACACTCAAATTAATTGGATTTGCTGTAAAATTGCTTCTTTTGACAAGTGCGCGCACACATACACACACACACAAACACACACACACGCACATACAACACACACGCACATACAAATACGCTTGCATTTAGCACCCTGTGATTAAAAAAATTGTCGTAGTATCTTCAGCAGCAAATGGAAGTTCACTGCAGCTTAATAAATCTCCTCCACTCACACGGGGTCTTTCAGCAACAAATCAGGGCAAAAAATAGGCTTTCCCTTCTCCAAGAGAGGTAATAAGCCACTTGCGCCTGAACTAAAATAAGCCTCGTGTTCATACCGCAGAAACTGTGTCCTTAACATTCATCTGCCTTGTCAGTTTTCAAAGTGTTTTGTTGTGACGGCTAATATACTTTTTTTTTTTTTTTTTTTTTACAGCAGATTTGGTTCGGATTCAGTCTCCCGTAAAGATTGTTTGTCAAGAGATACTTTCAGACAAAGCGAATTATCCGCATTTTGTTACCCTGTTGGAACAAAACGGGGCATTAATCAGAAGCAGGTGTCGGTAAACACTTTGTGCCTTCCTGGTCACCGGCCAGCAAGGCACTAAAGCCAGCTTAGCGTCCCGCTTCTATTTGCAGCCTCCTTTGTTCTCCGTCAGCGTTCAGGCTGTGAATACAGCCACTCCACTGCGTGATGTTGTTACTGTGCGTACGCTGACACCCCATCAATCGTCGTGTTGCGTTTCCCCCGTTTTCTCTATGCATGTCGGTGCATTTATTAGGGCTCCTCTAAGTTCAGACATCACGAGCATCAGGTGATGTCACATTTATGAAGCAGCACCGATCGGTCATAACATTATGACCTCTGATGGCTGCATTTTTCATCTTGTCATAACAACATTGTATAGTGGGTGGGGACGTATTAGGCAGCACCGGGACATTTCCACCTGGAGTTAACTCAACATTGTGATTGGCAGAACTGCAGCTTCCCAAACTGAGTGAGCCGCAGTCATCAGTATAGGTGCATTATATGAAATCAGCAGCAAATGATTTTACATACTTCTCCAATACATTGACAGAATTTTTTTTTTTTTTTTTGTAAATCCATCATCTGTTGTTTTTACCCCCTTGTAAGGTTGAAGGTGGGTAGGGCTCGTGCCTAGCTCCAGTTGTACATGGTTTATTTACAAAAAGTAAGGAAATAAAAAGTATTTTGATTTTGTTAAGAATGTGTTGCACTATAAACCAACTTGCAATGTAACACTTTCCTGTTTGTGCGTCTTAAAAAAAACAACTTTTCTAATCAAGTAAAACTTCCCAACACCGATGAAAAACTTTCTGGATTGAATGAGATGAAATACCTCTTACGTTTTACGCAGTTGGTTCAGCAAAACAAACACTCTGAGGATGTTTCATGTCATTTTATCAGAAACATCAGTTACTGCAGCACAGCCTGATAATGCCACATGGTCACAGCATTCAATCTTTTATTTTACTGCAGATTGGTCAAAGGTTTTTATTTAAATGTTGTTTCCAGGAACAAACCATAGTCACGAATCAAACAGAGAGTAAAAATAGACAAAAAACACTGTTGCTTTTTCACTCTGACCAAAAGTGTCCAAAAGTGGGGAGTTGTGCCTTTTCTAAGTGTCGGTGAGCGTTAATGTGGCGGCGACAGTGCAAGGACACACAGCCATGATTAGTGGATTATGTGTTGCGACTGTGAATGTGTGTGGAGGGTGGGCTGTCTTTTATCCTGTGGGTTTAACCTTGAACACATGCAGGCAGAGAGCGATGCAGCTTCAGGGGCAGGTGGTAGAGGACGTCCAGCGCGACAACAGGTGATGGCACTGCGTGGGTGTCCTCAATAGCAGCGGCAGGGACATTTGAAGTGATGGACCGTCTCCGCTCTAGCATCCTTTTAAAGCAAGCGTCGACTTTCTAAGACACAGACGTCGTCTCGGAGGAGATGCACTTCAACAGCTGTCTCCGTTTTCAACTCCTATACAGACAACAGGAAGGCGGGGCTCGCTCTGTGAGGCCGAGAAAGAAAATCGATGCAGATCAGCCACTTGACACTGGTTTCAAATCCAGTTATTCCCCCAAAACTGTTAAACGTTAGTTTAATGCATCCCAGCAAGAACTTGGTTAGTTAGCTATAGTCAGGTCTCAAAATGACTGTTTTAGCCCTTAAAATTATCCTTTTATCATTTTGAATTGCCTGGAATAAATAAAGAAAAGTACCCATCAAAATGCTGGCAGCTGTCAGATTTGCAATAAGGTTTACATCTGGTTTCCACTTACGCCATGAAGTGTTCATAAAGTTTAGCTGTTTGTACATCCATCATTATAGTGCTTTGGAAGAGTATTTAAACCCTTGAGCTTGTTCCCAATGCTTCACATTACACCCTCAAACGTTCATGTATTTTATAGGGATTTCGCCTGATAGACCAACACAACATAAACCGTACTTGTAAAGTGGAAGGAATATAAAAAAACGTTTTTTCAATCCAAAAAGGTCCGGCGTGCATTTTGTTCAGGGTCTGTGAGTCAGTATTTTATTGCAACCACCGTTTGTCCCAGTTGCATCAGTAAGATTTTTAGAGTTTTTCCTCCAGCTTTGGTTTCTATGCTGAAGAATTATCTACAACTCTGTGTTGATCCATCAAATAAAATCCAGATAGAATACATTTAAGTTTATGATATAAGGTAATAAAAAATGAAAACATTCAAGGACAGTGAACAAATTTTCATAGGTAGAAAAAAAAAAGCTCAATATTTCAGTCAGTCATTCGTACGGCATCCTCCTGCCTCCTCTGTGCACGCTGTGCTGCAGCCTCCAGCATCTGTTGCCTCTCTAACAGATCCTCTGGAATGGAGATGATCATCAGAGGGAAAAAGATGCCGTCTGATTTTGTTTTCACTGCGTTCCTCATACAATTGACCGAGTTGTGCATGAGCTAGAGAGTAGCAACATGTATAATTAAGCAATGCATGTAAATAATGAAAGAGTCCCTGTGTTTGTCTTTCATTCACTCACTCAGCAAGTGCGAAGATGTGTCGTGCATGTACGAAAGAAAAAAAAAAAAGTCAGGCTTAAACGTAATGTCACTCATCCTTTTCTGTTCTCCCCTCTCCTCAGCTGAGCCCCTGCCTCTCATGGACCTGTGTCGACGCGCGGCCCGTCTGGCGTTGGGCCGGGAGCGGCTCAAGGAAATCGAGAGCCTCCCTCTGCCCCAGTCCCTCAAAAATTACCTCCAGTACCAGTGACTGACACCAGCAGATCCAACTGGGACAACAAGGACACAGGGCAGGCCGCCTGAGACTCTGCAGATGGACGATGAAAGGGTGAACTTGAGGTCGCACAGAGGGGATGATTGATTGAAGAACGTCCACGCTGGAGCGCCGCGGCTCTCACGAATCCAGACAAGGACGGCGAAAGGACGACGGCGGGTGAACTGGAGGGGAGTTCAGGCTTTCAGACAAACAATCGGACCACACCAGCTTCGTTTTTTATTTCAGGCTGCTTTTTTTTGGTTTTAGACTTGAAATAAATTATTGATGACAGCGTCACATCAGTGTCTCTCTCATCCAGACTGAAAGCCCATCCTCTGATGGCACAGTGTTGTTAGGTGGCGAAAGAAAAACACCGCCACCTAGTGGTGAAACTAAGAAAAAACTGGACAAAGTAAGCACACTAATCACATCCATGGAGGCCTTTCTGACACACACTTAGTGACCATATCATTGCGGCTGATGTCTGATCATCATCCACGCTGGCACAGGTGGCCGGCAGCAGAATCGACATATCCACTAAGCACAGATGATGTTTTTGTTTTTGACCCCAGGCCCAACCACCAGCTTGCACTGCAGACAGAATACATCAACACACAACTAGAAAGTGTTCAGTTCAGCACAGGACGTCCGTTCATCAGGCATAACATTTACAGAGAGCGGAGCCCCTTTTCAGACATCTAACACTGCTTCGTTGCTATTCTTAATCCTTCTGTTTATTATTTATGAATAAAAAGATTCTTTGTGTACTCCTCAACATGAGTGCATGGAGTTCGGCATCTAATCGTGAAGCCAAAACATAGTTGTGATCTCTAACTTATTATTTAAATAATCACCAGGTAAGATTTTTATATTAATTATCTATATTTGAGTCATACAATATCAAACCTACCAGATGGTAAATTAGCAGCGTTGTGCAAGTTCACCTTAAAAAGATCCGTTAAAACAGGTTCAGTTAAAACTAAGTTGGCTTAAAACTAATTTGAAACATATTCATCGTTCACCACGTAAAGATTCTGAGCTAAATGTACTCTTCCCATGACTAGTTTATGTTCTTTTAGAATTTACTTTACTCAATGCAGTCTTAGATTGTACTTTTAAGGATGTCAGTCACCACCATAAGGCATAATGATTGTTATCTTGTAACATTTCCACAGTGGACTTTGCAGCTTAAAGGCAGAGTCGGCGATTTTTCCAGAAATGTAACTAAGTCCCTTTTTGAATAATGCGCATGCTTAAGGCCGTCTTACTTGCTTTTGTGCTCCTCAGGGGGATCATGTAGAAAAATGTCCCAAATCCACTCTGATCTGATTTCTTTCTATTGAGGCCTTCCTCTTCTTCTCATAAACTTGAACCCAGTTTACTTCTTGCGACTCACATCCATGTTCAAAGTAAACAATGAGAACAGCGGAGCTACAATGAACGGCTAACACTGAGGCTGACTGAATACATAAGCACTAGAAGTGCGCAGCCAGCAAGAGGAAACAAACAAGGAACATGGACACACATTGGCGTTATGTGAGCGCGTCAGAATGATTGGCATGTGGGACAACCAATAGATAAGGTGATACCCCAGAACTTGAGGGAGAGAGGGGGGTGAGAGCAGAACCAATCTCTGCCATCCGGGCGCAGTGAGAGGATTGGTCAGATATTTTACAGGCCTGCAGCTCTCACAGAGCTCAAATTTTTTTTTCTGAATACATAATGTATTGACTCTTAGGATGGAACGGCCATTTTACCCAATATAACAAAGTGTCCTCTCGGTAGAACGTCTGGACCGCTCTGACCTCATATTAGGGATATTCAACATGTGGGATTAGGTCTGATATACTAGCATGTGTGGTGTTCCCTGAGGACAAACGAGCACGCAGCCTGTTGAATGTGACGCGTAGCCAACCAGAAAACATGGTGAGGGAAACCCCGAGAGAATAACAAAAAAAAAAAAAAAAACAGCTCACCTCCATATCATAGTGTAGCAAACATAGAGACCCCTGTTTGCGCTCCACTCCTTTAACCAACTTCTTTTCCTGTTATGTTTTTTCTCTGTTAAAATTAGCTTATAAACTATCACCATTATTTTTCCTCGTCGTCCATGTTTATTTACTCTGAACTCACGTTTAATCTCGAGAGGTTTCGCAAGATTTCCCGTCTGATATCTGGGGGTGAACTCAGACGTAACAATGACGCATTCCGACAGAGATAGTATATGTTTGGCTAACAGCCTGAACCCAGCCACACATGCACACATATCAGTCACCTGACTGTTACTTTTGAAGGAGAAAAAGTATTTCTGCCAGAAAATAGGTCAACTTTACGTTTACTTAAAAAAAAGCTTGATAAAATCACACTTGGTGTTCTGTTTAAGTTCATCATGAGATAAACCTAAAGTCCAGAGTTTTTAACACCTGCTTGTTGGCACGCATTTGTGCAAAACGCAGAAAAAAAATGTTTTTTTAACATCCTGTCTGTGTATAGTGCTATAATCCATACGTTTCTGAATTAGATTTAGCAAAGTTCAAATGTTTGCCTGTATTCTGTACAGGATTCATCAATAGAGTATTGATGCCTTTTTTAAACCGACTTATATGTCTTAAATTTACATAGATTACTTCAAATGTATCATTTATGAAAGACAAATTGAGTAAGAAAAGAAATGATTTTAATCAGTTTCATCAAACCAATGTTTGATGGATTTAGCTCAGAATACCTAGGCAACAGGAAAAACTCACATCTGATTTAAAACAAGTCAATATAAATAACGGAGACAGAACAGCGAGAAGAGAAGAGGCGTAATTCTGACATTCGCATCAGGACATTTCCTTCAAAAACATGTCTGAGAGGGGCTTCGCTGCAAGGTCGGTTAAGAGACGCATACCTTTTGTTTTGGTTACTCTGGTGTTTTACTGCTTCAAGAACCAGTCCTCACATGACACTAACCCATCTACAACAATGTCAGATCACAACCAAAGTATCTCAGTGGAAGCCGTGGGGGGTGGAGCTGTGTCTGAGAGCTGCAGGCCATGCAACCTGCGCTTTGCTCGGCACAAAGAGACGCCGGCTGTAGTTTGTAGCACCCTGCTGTAGCTCACTGGTAGCAAACAGCGTGTGTTTCCGCTCTCCACATGACTGCTTTCACTTCCACACGAGACCAGAGTTAGACTGGCTCTTTAAGAAAAGAGAGTAGCAGGACCTAGGGACCTGGCTGTAGAGGCACGGCCGGCGTGCTGTTGGATCAGGATAGAATATAGACGACCGGTTCACAACCACAAAGACCAATCGCGTTTTACTTCTTTAAAAATGGCTTGAGTCACTTTTTTAACCTTTGTTTGTGTTGTTCATTATAAAACCTTTTCTATCTGACGATGAAAGGATGGACAGTGTTTATTTATCACAAGCTAGCTATGTGTTTGTGACATTCAGGCCTATTTTATTTAAGCCAAGCTGGTGATGAAGGGAGACGGAAACCTAACTTGTTTCAATGCTGCTTTTATTAATTATTATTATTATTATTATTTTATTATTATTATTATTATTATTATTTGCGATGGTGTTGGTCTTAACTTCTGTTTTTACTGGTTAGGACGAGAAGAATGGGACCATTTCAGGATTTTAGTGAAATCAAATAGACAGAAATATGAAATGTGAAATAAAAGCCAAGTGACATTAAAAAATATTTTTTTGCCTTTTTCTTTCAGTCTGCTGCTGCTTGCAAACAACAAGCACAAACTAAATGATTTGGGATTTAAAAGGACGCCTTTTCTAAGATGCTCGTCATCATGCAGAGCATGCATAAAGCAAAATAATAAATCAACCGGCAGGAAGAAGCACATGTGCACGTTGGTTCAGCAGGGGTTCAGATCATTGTAGCATCCTTAGTTTTGTCTCAGTGAGTTTTAATCTGCAATACATGGAAAGGGAAGGAAAAACAGGACTGTAAACTGCCTTGTTTGTCGATGTTGACTTTCTGCAGTTATTGCAGAAAGTCAACAGTTACTGAGCATCTCATGAGCACCTGCTGCGGTAAATACGATACATTCAAGGCAAAAACACAGACGGACCTTAATCTAACAGAGAGGAAACATCTGAGGCTTCTCCCCCAGTCAGAGGATCAGCTAAAAAATGAGCAGATCAAGCTCCCCTCATCTAAGCAGCGGCACTTTCACAGACAGACTTCCATGTTGTCCTCACACATTCTGCTGTTTCACACACACTCGCAGACCCACACGTCATTTAGCTGTTGTCATTGCATGGCTCCTTTTACATTGGCGTAGGGCGTATAATCAGGTAAGGCTGCACAGATAGTCCTAGTGAGGCGATGGAAATCATTTCAGTCATGTAGCAGGAGAACAACATTTAATCCTCTCCTTTAGTTAACAGAACAACTAATGGTGCAAATTCAACGTAGCACCTGTTACATGAAGGTTATTACTATGGATGTGAAAATAAATCAATAAGGGAAAATGTATTTACCGTGATAACCTGCTATGCTACAACAGACTGTTAGAATAAAGATGTATCAAAGTATTAATTTAACTCTTGAAAAGTCTTGTGTTTAATAAGCTTTAACCTGGTTGAACAGCAGTCATTGATTCATGCAACAAATCAGAGGTTTAAGGTGGAGATCTAATTTTGGGTCTTGCTAAGGAAATTCTGATCTTTTGGAGTGCAGGGAGCGCTCCCGATGACCCTGAGCATCTGCTGTCTTCTATCGTGTAGCTTGTTGGAGCAACAGCTTATCAACAGCTGCAACGAAGCGCTTAGATGAAGTCATAAAAAGGGCCAGCTCTGTCCTAGGATGCCCCCTGGCCCCAATGCAGGTGGTGGGAGACAAAAGGACTCTGGCAAAAAATTATTTACAATGTCTCCCACCCTGTGCATTGATCTGTTGCAGATCTATAGAGCTCCTTCAGTGACACATTGCCGAATCCAAGGTGCACAAAGGAGCAGTATTGCAGATCCTTCCTACCAGCAGCTGTTAGACTTCATAACCATCACTGCCCCCACCAAACTCATCAAGTGTTTATATCCCTGCTGTCATCTGCACAGTCTATTCATTTGTTTTAAACAATTGACTGTTCATGAGAGAATTAAATGATGTTAGAGAGCCACATATACAGATGTGAACAACATTGTTTGCACCCCTTTGTTAATGAAAGAAAAACCCACAATAGTCACTGAAATAACTTGAAACTGACATAAATAAAAACTTCACTGAGAATTAACACATGGAAACCAGACATTGCTGTTGAGTTGTGGTTCAACAGAATCAATTAAAAAATAAACTTATGAAACAGGCCTGGGCAAAAATTATTTAAAATAATTTTTACCATAGGTGCATGTAAAACTAAAATCTAATTAGTATTATAGATGTCTTCAAACTTGTAACCAGTCAATCTGTCTATTTAAAGTGTTACAGATAGTCGCTGTGCTGTTTGGTGACATGGTGTGGACCACACTGAACATGGATCACAGGAAGTGAAGGAGAGAGTTGTCTCAGAAGATTAGAAGGAAAATTATAGACAAGCGTGGTAAAGGTAAAGGCTATAAGACCACTTCCGAGCAGCTTTATGTTCCTGTGACTACAGTAGCACATACTCTATTAGTCTATGGTCCACAAGACTGTAGCCAACCTCCCTGGACGCGGTGGCTGGAGGAAAATGGATGCCAACCTGAAGAGAAAGGATCATACAAATAATATAACCAGAGAGCCCAGAACAAACTCCAAATAAATTAAAGGTGACCTCCAAAGTCAAGGTACATCAGTGTCAGATCACACCAGCCATCAGTGTTTGAGCCAACATGGGCTTCATGGGAGACACCACTGTGGAAAGCAAATCATAAAAAAGAAAGACAGGAATGTGCCACAATGCGTATTGTAAAGCCACAAAACCTCTGGAAACTTCTATGCTGCATCTGGCACTGGGTCTCTCAGATCTTTGCAGGGTTCAATGAAATCGCTAGACTATCAAGGCATTCTGGAGAGAAATGTGTTGCCTAGTGTCAAAACGCTTGGTCTAAGTTGTCTTCCAATAGCACAATGACCCAAAACCACATCTAGAACCATCTAAGAATGGCTATATGGCTATATCAAAGGTTCTTATATTGGGTGCAGCCTCGTTGTAACCTGGGTGCTAAACCCGTCTAGAAAACAAATTACACAAATTCATCTTCCATTCTAATCAAACTCCCATTCACCATTCACATGAGGGGCATATCCTGCACAAAAGCTCATTAAACACTTCTGGGAAAGAAGGGAATCTGACCGAATAAGTCCCTGGATGAATCCGCCTCAGGGACGATCCAACATGAAAAACCCTGACATGGCAACAAACAGAGCCAGAGGAATAATTCAAATATTACTTACACTGTTCTAGCTAAAAAACACAATTTAGGTCTTCGTAGACATTGTATTTGACATCAATTTGCAATTTAGATTGCACTAGATTTGCAAAAATAAAAACATTTGCTTTGTACAAATTTTGCAAAATAAACACTTCTCCAAAGAAAACATAAAAATTTAAAAATTGACCCAGCAATCTTAGTAAAGTTAAATTCTTAAACAATTCAGATGAGCACAATTATTTATTATGCAGAAAATTACAAAACAGGATGAAAAACTAAATGAAAAAACCAGGCTATGCTCACCAATTTCAGTGCAAGAGGCTGGAAAAGTGACAGCTTAGTCTAAATAACGTAACATGACATGTTTTCACTCCTTAACCACAGAAATATGATAATTTACCATTAACAAAATACATATATATTGTATTTTAACTGCTGCTTCACTGTTTGAAGCAAAGCGAGATAAACTTTCAGGAAATCAGTTGCAAAGGAGGGCTAACACAGGCTAGTAATTTAGCTCCATGATGGACAGAAAAACTGCAACACCTGTCTGTTTACTCACTGCAACGATCAGATCAGAAAACAGACGCAAAATGGAGAAATTATCTGCAGCAGGATTTGTTGCAAGCTCAAATCCTGCCCTTTCCCGGCGTTTGTGAGACCCGATGGTTTCACAGACGCAGCCCTCTTCTCATGCCAGCGGGTGACACACAATGGAGCAGACACAGAGCAGGTGGGCGGGACACAGCAACAGTCTGTATCCCCACTGGCTGAAATACACAGGAACCCACATATTCTGACTAGTTTGTCTATCTGTTTTACTCACTTCTCATGTCTTTTAGAGGTACCCTCATTTCATGCGGGTCACAAACAGGATTTACACTTTTACTACAAACTCACATGGGCCGGTCAAAGTGAGTCAACGAGCTGGATGTGGCCCACGGGCCGTGAAATTCCCAAGTCTGTCTGACACAGCCGCACATTTCTTTAATCTGAGTATGATATTTTCTATAACAGTACCAAATTATTTTACTTTTGTTTTGGATTTGTCCCTACTGTACATTCTCCTCTCCTTTGTCTTCTTCATACTTTTTTGTTTTCATGTCTTACCTCCGTGTGAATCTTCAACCTTCCATTTGTTTTTCCCTCTGCTGCTGGCACACCTGGATTTCTCTAAGGAAGGACACCAAATTATATTTCTATTCCCACCGAGTCCTGAATTTAACTTCTTAAAACAATGTTTGGATGAATTAGAGTGGAAACCAGGTCTTCTTGTCCAACATCAGTGCATGCCTGCCCCCCCCCCACCCCCCACACCCTCCCTCCCACCCCCTCCCTACACTCCTTACACACACACCTGGGGGAAGAAGCCTACATCATATTAAACCCTGAGCATGAAGATGGTGAGTGCAGTCAAATTAAAATGTGTGTAAGGGGAGCAAACACTTTTGGTAACATTGTGTAAATCTTATGTAAGCTTATGTGAATTTGCTCAAATTGCACAAATTTGCTCTGTGTACTTCCTTAAATTGCCATAAATAGTAGCAATCACAGCATAATGCTGCATTTACACAAGGTAATAACTAAATCCCAAATGTGCTCTAAAGAAAATGTCTAAGCTGCAGATATTGAAAAAGAAAAAAGGGTTTAGGGAGAAAGAAGTATGCTTCGTTGGTAAGAGCTTGGTAGTTTGTGCTGTATAACAAGATGAATGGATAATACTTGGAAAAAAAACATATATGCAGTAGATGGTGGGAAAAAGAGCTTGTGTCTGAACACTGGATAAACTGCAGGTCTTTTAAAACATAAAGGAAAAGAATCCAGTAACGACATGAGAGAAATATTTCACATATAGCTCTAACCACTGAGTATTCTCCCTGGATTGTGAGCAGAATAGCGTATGGCATAGTGATGGAGCAGGTGCCCCATATGGACCCTATCAGTCCTCGACGCAACTGCCCTGGGTTCGACTCCAAACCTTATACTGCATTTTTTACCCCATTATATCTACCAATTTCCTGTCTGATATCTTTGAATAAAGGACACTAGTGCCATAAAGTAAAAAAAATAAGGGATTGTGACCATTTGTTTAAAAAACAGATTTGAGCTGCTCAGTAATAAAACTGGAAATTAGGAAGTGTCAGAGCAGCCTTCTGTCACGTTTGTAGGGGTGAACCCGAAATCCAGCCAACACAGACTGGAACCACATGACAGTGGGGCTGAATATAAGCAGAGAAACAGTGCCCGGCCGGGCGAGTACACAGGAAATGGTGGGATTCACGGCAGCAGCACACATGAGATGAGACGGTCTGGCAGTGAGTGAGGCAGGTGTGTGAAGGCTGGGGCACAGGTGAGCAGAGCAGGGGCTGATTAGTGGCAGCAGGTGGAGCTGCTCTGGGCGATGACCGAGGAGTGGACTGAGCTGATTGGAGGGTTTCTGTGGCTGAGAGGTGACACAGCTGAATTTAGAAACATCCGGAAAAGACCAGAATAAACAAACAAAACCCTAAATCATGACACCTTAAAGTTCTATAAGTGTGTCTTGGGTTTTGTTTATTTGGGAATATATATACTAATAAATGGGTTAAAAAGGTTCAATAAATATACTAAATTTAAAATGTCCATACAGAAAAATAAAAAACTCGGTTATGTTTAAAAATTGGTATCATATTAATTGAGTGTTTAAAGCAGAAATGTCAACGATACGTCAAACATGTCAGTTCTGCTGTTTCCACTCAAACACAAAAAACAGACAGAAGAAAGAAGAAATGTTTTGTTCCAACTGGGAGATGCAAATATAATCATCTCAGATAAACCTGCCGTAAATGTCACAGTGTAAAACTGTACTGGCTGTTGTGGCCAAGACATTTCAGCAAACTTAAATAAAAGCCCAGGAAATAAAAACTGCCTTAAAAACAATGAGATTGATGGAAGTCAGACAGGTTCACTCATTATTGGATCTGCCGCCGTTCTCCAGATTATTTAGGTGAAAAACAATCACAGCTGCAGTACAGTTATGCAAACTTCACAGAGAAAGGGAGAAATACAAAATGAAAAAAAAAACATATAAACTTATTAGTAAAAGAAATCCCAATACATTACATTTATATATAGAAAAAAAAGAAAACAGCAAATCTTCGCCCTAATCTTGTTTAAATGACAAACTATTAAAAGCTCATGAGAAAAAGGCTACCGTTTTTAGAGAGCTTGAGTTATTAACCGATATTTTCATTTAGCCTTGGTAACTACTACAAAAAACAACAAAACAATCAGATGATCCATTTAAAGGCAGAACTCATTTGCAGAAAATCCAGATTCAAAAATCATTAATTGTTGGACTGTTTATTGGAAGATTTAAACAAAATGTAACAAAAAAATACTTTGGACCATTGCCTGATTTAAAACAAATTCTCCCCAATATCATATTTGATAAATTAGGTCTTTGCAATTGCAAAACTGTACATCTTATTGTGTGTAAATACTGATTAATAATTGTCAAATTTTTCATTATAATTCTCCTTTAATATCTGTCTGTGATTTTCCTTCCAGGCTCCAATCATGTGCCTTGATGATTTCAATAATCAGACTAAAACATTAGGAAATTTCAGACATTTAAAAACATAAATTGTAGGCCTACTTAAATATTTACTACAAAGAACTGAGAATAAAGGATGTCGCCAACGAAATAAATCTTCACTTAGAACTTGTTGATCTTGTAAACAGAGTGAAAGAGGAAAAACAAAAGAAAAAATGAAACTTTCATTTGACGACGTTCTTAAAGAAAAGAAGGGAAAAGCCAGAGAAAGAAATGTCCAAGCACAGAAAAATCCCCTTTTTACCAGCTTAAAGGCTCAACCAAGTCAATGGCTATTAACTGCATTCTTGGCTCTCTGAGGTCCGTTTCAGCATTATTGAACATGCAGTGCTTATCGGATAAAAAGCCACATTAGGCTACTAATTAGTCGATTGTATTTCTCCCTCCTCGGGGATGCAGGAAGCGCAGAAATGAACATTCAGCAGAACTGAGAGCAGAAAGCAGCGCAGCTTCATCTACTGTAGATCTGCACAGCTTATAGATTAACTCATATTGAAGGAAATCTATTAAAACCTCAATAGGACTTTAACTTAGGAGTCTATAATATCTCATATTTTCATCATTTTCTTGAATACAGACAAAAATAGAGGCTAGAAATATTTAAAATTCAACATGTTTCTATTTTACAATCTGTTAAAATTGTATCAACAACAAAATTACACATTAATGGATTTCACTTTCTAAAATGCAGGGCATGATTATAGATTAATTAAATTGATTAACATTGCATTGTTTTGTTTCATATTAAATAAACAGGTTGCAGAATTTTAATTAAACTGCCGGCTCGATTAAAACAGTACTTTATTATTTGCAGACTTATGATGTAATAGCGTAAAATCAATGTGCTTATGTGTTGATCCTGAAGAGCTAATGTGTGGAGAGAGGTTCACTTTGAACTCTTAAACACAATTTCATAATAAAAAGAAAACATTTTTATTTGAGTTTCCCCAGGATTTCAAAGGAGGTTTGCTACAGACCAATGCTCGTTGGTATTGGTGTGGTCTTTCTGAATTAAATCACCATATGATTCCCCTCATCTGTTGCCACCGCAGGCGCAGTAATTGAGTCATAGAAGAACCGTGTCTTTTCAGAAGAAAGTTCAGGATTTTTGAAGCATTTAAACAAACATTTTCTAGTGGCTATATCATGCTTTTTAATGCCTTCCTTTTGGTCTGAATTTCTTGTTAATTTACCCTGACGTTCCCACTTTTTCCCCCTGGTCTAAGGTGCGCCTGAGAGCAACTTGTTTTAGTGCCGTCGCTTTAAATCTGAAGGAGGCATTTCCCACTCCGCCTCCCTCCAGGTCACAGAGCGTTCCACTCTACCCCGTTTGACCATATTTGTAGCATGCTGTGGGACGTTGTAATCAATTGTGTGGGTTAATGCACCAACAACCAAACTGTCACACTTTTTTCGGACTCTAAGGCGCACTTAAAATCCTTAAATCTTCTCAAAATTTATGGTAATGGTAAGGAACAAAGTTACCATGCCCTGGATGACTGGGAATCATCACCAGCCTCCTTACTGGCCCAGAAACACTTTAGCAGATGCTGTGAGAAATGAAAATTCCATTTCCTGTATCAACGTGAATTTATCATCAAAACAGTTTTAAAACACAGAGAGAGGTTTTGCCAATTTCAGAGAGCTGGCTAATTGATGTGATAGCAGCTTATCATTCCTGCAGTTTAAAGTGTTTGAACAGACAGGAGTGCAGCACAGAAACGGGAAGCAGAGCTGAGTAGAGTCTAAAACAATTCTTTATTGATCAATATACAGAAAGCAGTGGGATGACCACTAGATAGAGATAAATCCCAACTATTTCGTTTACAAAAAGAAAAGGAAACAGATATATAAAATAACCGTCTTGGACGTTTTTACAGGGTTTCATTTTACATGTAAAAGAACTTCTTTATCCTTAATGTTTCAGAAGCATAATATGACAAAGAAAACAGGGCAGTTGTTTCACAATGATGACGCCACAATCACAGGTGCTTAAAGGACAGGCGGACACGGGACCATGTCTGTCAGAGGGCACGCACATCACAGGTGAGGAGGGGGAACCAAACACTGGTCCTGGCTGGTTTCAGCCACTGTAGTCTAGGGTTAACTCTACATACTGGACATTTAATCTGTAAGGTTGATTTCAAGGTGATGAGGGATGTATCGGGTTCCCTCGTAGCTGCAGGGATGGAAGCAGACTGGTAACTGCAGACCAAGAAACCGTCTTTTTACTAAAGGTTCAGCGATGGAGTCTAAAGGGGCGCTCCACAGATTTTACAGAAGGGGGTTTGCTGTCGGCACGCAGGGCTGCTCAGTCAGTGAAACCAGTTGCATAATGTGTTCTGAGGGTTGCTTTTTATTTGAAATTAAGAGTACAATTTAAAAGCTGGATTCAGGGGACCGTCAGTAGAACACAGATGTGGATTACGAGCACTTTTCTGACAAGGTTAACAGTGAAAAGACTTTAACACCAACTATCCCTTTTCACCTAGCATCACTATCTCTTGATATCTGACTGAGATTGAAAGCCAGTGAAGTGTTAATGTGATGATGGCTTGATGAGAAGTACATAGTAGAAAAGCATAAAGTGTTTATAGTTCTGGTCAGTAGTTTACGTTCAAAAATTATCAACATAAGTGTCCTATTCATTTGGCCGTTTTGATTTGCTTGCGTTGCTGGGGGAGGTCATAAGAAGGCAGGCAGATTTATGCTAGAAGCATGCTACTGGCTACAACACGTGTGTTTTATCTGCAACTTGCCAAGAGACATTAATAAGAGGAGTGTGTTGTATTACAAGGCCAGCCGCAACGAGAACTGTTTTAAATAAAGTCCAAAGCTAATGTGAAATTCATGCTTAGTGGATGTAAACGTCTGATTGGCACTGTCGGCTGAAATAACAAATGAAACATGAAGGAGCGAGGCGATAGAGAGACAACAAGACCGGCTACCTCCTAGTCAAGACTTACTTAGGAAGTAAATGGTATTTTTAAATATTTCATTTAAAAACAGTCAAACTTAAAAAAATAAAAAAATCTCATCGATCGCTACTTGTTGAGGTTACTGCTGGGTGATGGTGGGTGGTGCTGATGATGATCATGCCTTTGATCATTCCATTTGAAAATCTTGGGTGATTGGTAGTTTGACTGACATATCGCTTGCACCAAACTAGGAAATCACGGGATACAGGGCTCAGCCGTTCTAAGGCTCCCTTTACGATCAATCCAAAAAGGAAAATTTATAGTCAGTAACTCTGTGTCATTTTACCATGTGATTAAGGAGAGAAAAACTTCTGGGATGGAAACCAAATGATACATTTTGCTTAACAAGACTCTAGTCAAAGGGGGGGGGGGGGGGATACCTACAACACATACAGTAATCTATGGTTGCATGTAATCTGTTTGCAACATACAACATATGAGGGATGTTTTTAGAGAGAGATCCTATTTTCTCTTTAGTGTGAAGGCCACAGAACCACAGCACTGCTTATGGGGAAGAAGAAGGTGTGAGACTGTGGTTAGGGATGGTAAACACAGAGCAACAACATCGCTACGCCATAAAGAATATTTAGATTCAGTAATCTATATCTAAAAGATTTATGCATATACAGTATTAACCTGCTGATACATGTACGGGTACATCGGATTTGCAGACTCTCTGGTTAGGACATAAATGCAAAAATAATTACCGCTTTGGTAAAGTATTCAGAGCCAGCAAACTTTTTCACATTTTTGTTCCTGTTGCAAACTGATGCATTTTGAGGGATTTTATGTGATAAACCGATACCAGCGCATAAATGTGAAGTGGGAGGAAAAGCATCTAGTGGTGGAGATAAATAAAATCCACCGCAACCATTTACCGTGTCAGGTTCTACTTTTTGATCTAGCGTCTGAAAATGTAAAGCATTTGCAAATCTACAAGCCAGCCAACAAATTAACCTTTAATGTCAGGCTGTGGAAAGAGCACATCGATCAAAGAAGTAACCAAAGGGTTTGTGGTAAAGCTGGAGGAGCTGCAGAGATCCACAGCTCAGGTGGAACAATCTTTTCATAGGTTGTGTACGCTACAAATATTCGCTTGTATGCAAGTAGTGCTGGGTAATTGATTTTTTTAAATGGGGTTTTTACATCTATATATATTGCTGGTCGAGAAAGTGTGTTTTTTCTCTGCTCAGCTGTAATCCATAATATCTTACAATGATTAAATAAATGTATGCCGAGGGTGGTTTTTGTAATTTGTACCTATTGTTGAAATTGTTCAGTACAAAAAACAACTATGGTATTTACAATAACCCAATATTTTTTCTGTGCTGAACCATTTCGACAATAGGCGTAAATTACAAAAATTCCCTTAAACTAAACTAAGCATTGTGAAATATTATGGATTACAAGTGAGCTGAGTGAAAAAATATACACTTTCTCATCCAGCAATATATTTAGATTAGGGATGCAATCAACGTGCACTGAGCGGGTTGTGTGACGTCAAGTGCCGCCATGCAGCTGAAAAACTTCAGACATGGAGAGGCTAAGTGGAAGCATGAAAGGGAAATTAAAAAAGGAGAAGGACATCTTCACTCCCTTAGGTTTGCTGACTGTTTTGTTTTGTCAAACTTTTGGGAGCGAGAGGACTACCATTTCGAGGCGAAAATGAACTGCTAGGCTCAGGGCACAATGGGAACTATTTGGGACAGCTTGAACTGATAGCGAAGTTTGACCCTTTTTTAATGGAGCACCTTGAGAATCATGGCAATAAGGGTAGAGGTCAGCCATCTTATCTGTCATCAACTGTGCGAATAATTTATTTTGTAAATGGGTGACGGAGCTAAGCAAGCGATAGCAGAGGAAATCAGACACGCAAAATATTTCTCTGTAATCGTTGGCTCAACACCAGATTTAGCACACGTAGATCAGCGCAGATGGCCGAATAGTGGAAAGCAATCTACAGCCAAAGTTAGGATGATGCTAGCAACATGTCTGGCAAATACGGCGGGCTCCGGGCGCACTTGCAAAAACAGAACCCACTAATTCATTATACACCGTGTGCTGCCCATTCACTGAACCTCGTTTGTGTTAACTGCATTGATAATTGCTGTGAGGAGGTTAACTTTTTTATTTAACTGCTCCAGTCTCTGTACACAATTTGCAGTACATCAACGCATCGCTGAAATACAGTTTTCCATAAGAGCGAACATTACATTGAATAATGTTGTTAAATCCCTCAGCACCCCACGATGGGATCGCAGAGCAGACTCCATAAAAGCTCTTATGGATTATTATGGGGCAATTAGAGATATATTAGCAAAAATATCTTCAGACTGTGATGACACAAACCAAACTCGAAGCTGCTGCATTGGTCACCAAACTTGATAAACTGGAGACAGTGATAATGACTATGTTGTGGGACCGGGCGCTGCGTAGACCAACTCCTGAAAAAGCAATATGGATTTAGCTACTGCTCTTGGTGTTTTGTGCTCACTGCTTTCATATGTTGGCACTCTAGGGGAACAGTCTTGAGAGCTTCAAGAATCAGCATGCGCTGTCAGTGCTACACAAAAGTGTTAGACACTCCACGTGTGAGAGAAAGAAAGAGATTTGCAGACGAGTCTGCTTATGTGAGTGTAGTAGCTTTTACTGATAGCAGTCAGATATTTAAGGTTGAAACATATTGGAGTTTTATTTGAGAGGGACTGTGATGATTATGATGATGAAAGAGCTGCTAAGCTGAGCTCCACCTATCCGGCAGATCTGGATAGTTCCTTGTCAGACTAATTTATTCAGTTCAAGCAGTTTGTGGAGAATGAGACTTCACCTGTACAGCTGCTGAAAGCTCTTGAGACTCATGGACCTAAGACAACATTTCCAAATGTTTATGTTGCACTAAGACTGGTTTTAACCTTGCCTGTGTCTAACTATGAGGGTGAAAGGTCATTTTCTGTTTTCAAAAGCATCAAAAATAGCTCAGGACCACAATGTCACAGAGACACGTGCACTTTTTCATTATTAATAATTACAATTGTGTATTTTGCCAAATGTATTGGGGATAGGTGTTGTTAAAGAAACATTGGATGGTTTGAAAGTGGTTACTTTATTTATTTTATGTTAAAATGGGGGGCATTTCCTCTCCATTTACTGGGTCAATTTTACCAGATTATACTGATGCTGATGTGTTTTGTGTTCATAACAAGAGGACATGTAGTGCATTTCTAGTTCTTTGAGCATTTAGACATTTGTAGATCAAAATACACATGATCACAGAATTTGAAGCATTGAGTAAAGTTACACTTTATTACAGTAATCTATTCTGTATTTTGCCAGATTATGGTGATTTCGGGGTCGTGATGATGGGGCCCTTGAATATTGTTGCCCAGAGTACAGCAAAGCGTTAATCTGGCCCTGTTTAGAATGATCGGTGGCGCCCTCTTCAACACAGAAAGAAGACGTAAGCGGTCATTATTAGTTGTTTGTATGCAACAAACTTTAATCTAATTTACCCATTAATCGACTTTTAATCGTAAATCAATTATTTATTTGCACCTCTAATATAGACGTAAAATCCCCCATTTACAAAAACCAATTACACAGCACTACTTGCACAGTAGTAAAATTTGTAGGATATTTTGACAAGTTTTACATGGAAGCCACTGCTAAAAGAAATCAACAATAAGTCCCATTTTCACTGTAGTCCAGATAGTCACAAGCTATCTAGATGACACAGTAAACACATAAAAAACACAATGCAGTGTTCACTTTAATATTATGTGCTACGTTGTGTCAGTCTATCACATATAATCCCAGCAAAACACATAAATGGTTGCAGTCGTAACAAATGGGAATGTGGCAAAGTTCAGAGAGCATGAATACTTTTGCAAAGAAAACCTCAGATATGTCTGCGCACATACGCTGAAGATGAAATGACATAAGTGCATATTTTATGTGTGTGTAAATGTCTCACTGACTGTGGCGTGAATAATGACGAAACACCTTGGACAATGATTTCCAGCACTGTGGCGCTGCAGCTGACTAAATGATACTGCATGTTTTACTTTGTCCAGCAGGGGGCGAGATTTCTTCAAAAACGGCAACATGGGAGGAGTCTGTGTATTTTTTCCAGCAAAAGATTGTTATTCATTTTATCAGAGAATTTATGTCTATGTGTGTGTGTGTTTGTGTGTGTGTGATTGTGTGTAGTTGAGAGAAATAAAGCCACGGTGTGTGTGCGTGTGTGTATGCAGGAGTATTTTTGTGTGTGTGCTTAGTATGTTACACGTGAACTGTCCCACTCAGGCTTTCCCTTCTGCTTCCTCCCGTTAACCTCTTCTCTTCCTTTAATTCCCTCTTCTTCCTCTTCATCGCTGCTTTCTGATTCAACGATCGTCATGCCTCCCACCAGCTCAGCATCGTCTTCTTCATCCTCCTCCTCCTCACATTCTTCTCCTCTCACAGCTTCTCCCGGTGCCTGGGGTCCTCTTATGGCCTAGACAACAAATACAGATCCCAAAATCCAATCATAGACTCCGGTACACCTTTTAGTCATCGTATCAGAAAAAAAATGTAAAAGCTACTGAAGAACTGAAATGCTTCCAGTTACCTCCATGGGATTGACCGTGATGTTGAGTCCAGCGCTTTCCCAGTCTGACTCTGGATCTTTGATTTCGTCCTCATCATCTCTGGACCCTTCCTGGTGTGTGGCGTGGATCCTGTAGATGCCGATCACCACAATGATCACCAGGGCGCTGATACAAACCACAATGACAACCGTGGCTGCAGGAGGAGCTGGACCTGGTGGAGACAAGAAAAGATAAGATGAGATAAGATAAGCTTTATTGATCTCACATTGGAGAAATTCACTTGTCACACATCGGCTTAGTGATCAAAAGCTTAATTTTCTGCACTTGTACACAAAGAGTTAAAACAGCTGCACAACTAGGGACTTAGTTTTCCTCTGTGTGTGATGTTTCACTTTATAATCATAAAATACATGCGATTGCTAGAATACAGCATCGGTTTTGTTGAAATCCAACTGTTTCTAAATGTAGTTTTTGTTATCTAATGACAATTATTCAGTTTGTATTAAAAGAATAAGCTGGAAAAAAACACAAGAAATGTTTTGCTCGGCAGGCAGGGGCCGGGATTATAAGAGATAAGCGTGACAAGGTTCAGCGGAAACAGATTCAGCAAATACATCATGTGCAGAACCAACATCACTCCTGAATGCACAAAGGACTGTTTCACAAGACTGAACTCTTCAATGAGCAAGAAGCTGGAATATCTGCTGGTCACTGTTTCTCTGCAAGCCACATCTTTTAAGTTTTGATTGGTTGCACCCTCTCTGGCTAGGAGTCTGGCGCACCAGCAATTTATCTAGATCACAGGTGTCAAACTCAAGGCCCGCGAGCCGAATCCGGCCCGTCAAGGTAAATTATCCGGCCCTCAAGAGCCAAAAAAAAGGCACTTCGTGTCATAAAGTAGAGGCATATATCCTTTTAAAGTGTATAAAGTGGCTAAAACTGTGCCTCCTGTAAGTGTAACTCACCCCAATATCAACTTTTTTTCCAGATAAACTGTATAAACTGGGACTAAGAGTGCTACTTTTATATTACTGTGCGTTTTTTTATTCTTCTATGTGAACTGGAATGAAATTATGAAATGAAAAGTATCGTCTATACACGTGCAACCGGCCCTTTTAATGACTTCATGACGCCAAAGTGGCCCTATATAGAAATGAGTTTGACACCCCTGATCTAGATGAAAGAGACATACATAGGAGCACAGTGAAGAGGACTATATATATGTACATTAATTAACCTTTTCTTTATATTCTTAAAGTCTCCTTAAAATTTCTGTTACATTGTGTATATCTATCTATCTATCTATCTATCTATCTATCTATCTATCTATCTATCTATCTATCTATCTATCTATCTATCTATCTATCTATCTATCTATCTATCTATCTATATATATATATATATATATACATATCCCCTCATGTATACAACCTCTAAATTAAGACCTCTATTCTCCAATCTTCATTCAAGATATATTGTTTTAAGTGACCTGAAAACAAATAGTTTTTCATCATAATCCTAGATTCCACTGACAGAGTCACAATGTACTAAAGTTGGACTTGCAAAAACTGGCTTTATGTTGTAGCACGCACACAGTTCAGGTGTCAACGGTCACCTAAAGAAACGGTCCTCCGTAGGTTACAGCGAACTCTTATACAAGTGCCAGCCCAGTATTTCAGAACTACGACCATGCCTGGTGGTGATTTTCCAGTTTGTTTATCTGAGCGCCTGACAGAACATGAGAGTTTCTCTGAGATGAGACGGGGCAAATAGTTTTATGACTAATCCTGTTTTGTTTGATTTAGAGATCCAGAGTGCTTTGAAGTAATCCTTAAGTAAAGAGAAATTTCAATAATGATGGTTGTGCCAAACTTTGAATGTGAATGTTGTGATTTATTCATTGAGATCACAGACAGATGACTAAATCTACGATGTCAGTAATGATAGTGCTTAGTCTAACTAAAGTAAACAAAAAAAAAATTAAGTGACCCAGAAAGGATAAGTGGGTATAGACATTGGATGGATGGATAAAGTGATAATTTTGACCTCAGAGGAGCTTCTGAAGCTCAAAGGAAACATTTTAGAGATATGTTGTGAGAGTATGCTAAATTAATCAATGACTGCTGATGTGAAACTTTTCTCATGTCTGCATCTGACTAGTCGTCCTCATCAAAACTGGACGGATCCTACAACTAGCAGACGGTTTTCTCCCTGGACTTCCTAAAGGAGTCAATCGACTGTTACCCCAATATTTTTTGTGTTTGATGTTCTGTTTGTCTGTATTGTACATTTAGTGTACTTTGTGTAAAGTTTACATACAGTCTGTATTAGAAGACACTTTGAGTAAGGCAGTCTTTTTCCACTCTTTCCTCCTGGATTAAAATTAAGCTTTAGAATTAAGATATTAGGTTTTTAATTAGATTAAATATTGTTTTTGAGTGTTTGTTTCCTGGTTTTTAATCCTTTTTAATCAGTAAGACACACTACAGATTAGAATTGGTGTTGTTTTAATTTTGCCTGCTGGTTGTTTGTGTAATGCAATCTCTTCTTCGGCGTTAATCAGCGGTGAGAAGATATTGTTTGGTTAAGATTTATTGTAACGGTTATTGATTCTCATCAATTTTGAGATAATTAAACACATTTTTTTGGTATTTATTGTATTTATACTCAAATATTTATCTTAAATATTGATTAACGCTGTGAATTAATTTTATCTTTATTAAAATGTCTAATCTATTTGTCAATTTTTTTTATTTATCACTCGAAAGGAAACCAATTTAATCACAGGTAAACACCACAAATCAACATTGTTTTACTCATAAAAAAATTATATCAACAAGCTTTTTTTTTATTGTTGAGTGAAATTATGACAACTTACTCCATGAAACTACCCGGCGACCAAGTTGTTTAGGTTAACTCTGAGTTTTTCCTTTTTCTAAGCTGAGATCTACACAAGGACGTCTCAGAGAAGGCGTGTACTTTTCTAGAGGAGCCTGTCTGCCCCAGGGCAGCTGTGGCTCCAAGATGGTGGCACAAGTTACTGGCACTTTGGTTCATTTTGTTTGCTTTTGTGTTTTTACTTGTGTTATCACCACTCCCAGCTCTAATACAATACAGGAGAGGTGAGCTGTTGGAACTGCGACCCAACCCTGGAGTATATAAACCGTACCGACCATCAAATCCAGACTTTATTCACCCCGACCAACAACGGACAACAGAAGCTCCACTCTATCCGCCCAGGAAACGGGGTAAGCAAAGAAGGAGACAGCGAGGCTGTCAGGCAGGCCTGCTGACTCGGCTAAAAGCTAATCCATACAGACCAACACTTCCTAACCCTGACCCTAACCCTCTGGTCAATGTAAGATTCCTCGCCAACAAAAACTTCATAAGATCCGGTTAAGAATTGTTGCAGGTAAGATGGACAGCTGTGTAGCGATTTTCACAGAATAGTGGTTAGACGGCAGCGTTCCCGACGAAGCGGTAGGATTGAAGGAGCGCACTCTGTCCAGGGACGATCGAACGGCGGATGCAAATAAAAGCAAAAGCAGGAGGTCTGGCAATTTACATCCACAACTCCTGGTGCACACTGATCCCACCCACTCAGGCAATGCTCTGTTTGCCCCTCTCCCATCAGGTAAATACTTCAGAAGCCTCAAATCCAAAACAAATAAACTTAGAAACAGCTTCTTCCCAAGAGCTGTGAGGGCAATCGCCCCCTGATTGGAGACTGCAATCCAACGCTTTGAAATCCCCCCTCTGTTACGAGCCCGTCACACGTTACAATCACCTTAATGTTACTGCCTACTGCACACTATCATCTCTGAACATCTAAATCCACATTTCTGTAAAACGAAGCCTCAAATCATCATTGTACAATAAGCACCTTACTACATTATTCTCTGTTATGTTGTCACACTCCTAAACGCTGCAAAGGAAAAAAAAATCTGTAACCATTGTTCATTGTCTGTCTGTTTGTCAGTTTGCCTTCATTATGTGTAATGTGAGCCGGGGTGGCCAAAGAGAAATTTCACCACAGTAACACGTGGTAACACTAAAAAGACTCTTGACTCATGACTGTATGCTGGAGCGCAAATACTCCACAGAAATCTCTGTCGGGAGAGGCTGATCGGACCACAATTAAATGTCTTATCATTTCGGGATTGATATATTTTCAAGCGTTACCTTTTTCTGCCGCTGTCATTGATTTATCTTAATATTCTCAGCCCGGACATCACTCCTGTAATGAGGTGATGCTCTCAGTTCTGAACAATTTCTTTGTGCTGCTCTTCGTTTTCATGCCAACAGCAGCTTTTTAATATCGTAGGTGACGCAGAAAATCTTTCAGAGGCAACTATATAATATGTGGTGCTGTCAGTAATGGTACTGTTGCACTCAGTAGAGCTTAATGGAGCTCCATAGTCAGAGACCCAGAAGATTAATAAAAGAACTACACAGAATGAAAGCAATAATTTATTCTGTATCACATTTTGAGACTTCCAGCTTTGATTTTCCATTCATATATTTTCGTTTCCATTCATAACAACCCCCCCCCCCCCCCCCCTAACACTATTAGGGCTACGGCACATTTATTCACTAAAATACCACCACATATATTTCACCTTAAATTATAAATATAGCCTATATGATTAATATAAAGTGAGGTTGGCACAAATTATACACCTACTAGAAAATCTCTGTCAACTCATTTTTACAAGGATCCCATCATGCATTGCAGATGTTGATTATAGCAATTAATGTTTTACTTGATTAAGGTTAAACATAAGAATAACCATATCCGATTAAACTGTATTTTCATACTTTATTGAAAATACAGTATGACTGTATTTTCGTAGCAGCAAATCATCGTGATTTGCTGCTACGTCCTTTTTATGCCTGTCGGGTTGCCCCTATAGACACGCAATCAATACTTCCCCCCCCCACTTTTTTTAGTGTAGTGTAAGAAAACAGCTTTAATTCTCAGTCAAATAACACTCATGTCTCTCATGCATTGACTTTTTCAGCAATTCTCTGCCAATAACTCACTTTTTCTGCAGCAACAACATTGTCTGTTTTTCTTAATTATGTCTTGATATTCTCCACATGCCCGAATTAAAGATTTCTAATTCCACTCACAGGAGACTTCCAGGTTTCTTATTTCCTGCCGTTGCCATGGTGAATTGCGTCATCTGCTTTCCATTGATGAGGGCTTCTTTCATGCTCGTGCTTAACTCAGGGTTGATTGGACGCTGAGTTTAGTTACCTGATTAATTTACCTGTTCTGAAACCGAAAACGCTGCGTATGACAGCGTGAGGTAGAACTACTCAGAGTAACTGCTCTCTACTCAAACTCCAAACTAAATGTCTCTGGTTTAACAAGTCTTCACAACAAGTTCTCATCCTGTGCACCTGATGGGATAAAGCTATGAGTAATTATTCTTTTAAATGGGGGATAAATTTCATGAGGAAAAAGGAGAATTCATTGTGTTCAATCTAATCAACAAGGTGCCAGTATAAAGGTTGGTGGTGTCATTGGAGAAGACACGCACCACACCACTTCTTTATTGGTGGCTTACCTGACATGTGTGAGTTAGGGTTGTGGATCATAAGAGGATGATGGACGGGTCTCATGTACTGGGACTGGGCAGCCATGTGGTTGACATGCTCCATGGGCGCCGTGTGGTGAAGAACACTGACCTAAAGAAGCAGAAGCAAAGAGCCATTATTCTCAAAGCAGAGGCCAAGGAAAGACACCGATGACACAGTCTAACGTACAAGACAGGCAAAGAGAAAAGAGAAAAGATGAGGATTGTTTTACATAAAAAAAACTTGCCTCCAGATTGAACTCATTGCTGGTATAACGCCCATTAAGCTCAGAGCAGGTAAGTCGGAACCGTCTCTCCGTCAGCGAGGCGGGTTTCCAGTTTCTGTAGCGTAGCTGTCTCAGAACCTGTTCATAGTGGGCCATGGAGTCCACACCTGGGGACAGTAAGACTCAGAGTCAAACCAATCCTAGAACCTATGCTGTAACATATCCAATTCAAAGCCTTCAGGCCAGTTAAAAGGATGTTCCTGTCCCTGACGCCCACGTCTTATGCAGATTGCAGTGACTGAGATGCTGAAGCTGAAGCAACAGATCTATGTTGCTTGTTTTTAAACAACAAGGGAGACATTTTACACTCTTACAAGTCTCAAGGTTGTAATTCAATGTACAGTATATTTTGTTTTTAACCTAGAAAGCCAAAGATGTTGCTTGGCCTCAAACAACCCCACAATAATAGATGCAACAGCACCAAAATGCCGTGAAACACACCTGTAACATATAATAGCAAACATCAATATTCCACTTTTTTTTCTTAATGTAGTGAGAGAAAGTTTGAACCTATTTCCTGATTTTCAGCCGGATAAATCTTTCCAGGATCTGCCAAGATTTATGTCAGATACAACCTGAGTATTAAGGATTATAGACGTATGTGCTGTAGAATCGTCTCATCCTACCATATATTGATATCCCAGAGGTGGAGTTAGTGGCATCAAGGTGTTTTCCCAATAAAGCACTGTGGTGAATCTCTAGGCTCTCTCTCTCTGGTTCCAGCTCCTCTCCGATCACAAGCACATCACAGTAGTCCAGGTTATGCATCACCTCCATCACCCCTGGCCGGCGGACTTCACACACAGCCATGAAATGATAGAACATAAGAGTTAAAAATAAAGGTTTGGAACGATAGAGTCAGCAGCCAGTTTGTAAAGTCAGTGAACCGGGGAGTTATGAGCAAGCTGTTTAAATAAAAGAGGTCCCGTGGCCACTCACATCCACCAAAGCTGTCGCCCTTCATCACTGTGCTGGTGATCCGAAGATCCCTGAAGGGCGCCACGCCCAGCGGGCTGCGGAGGTCACTGGCGGGTCTGATGAGCTGCTTGGATCCTGAAATGGTGATTCTGGGTTCACTTGGTGGCAGCACCATGACCACTGCCTTGATGTCTGGGATGGAGACACATGTGTCCTCTCCAAAACACCTGACCGACGGACAGAGGAGGCGTTACAGCAGCACTGGTGTCACATAGCCCACATGTCTTGACCGTTACCCTTTAAAAGTTGTTCATTGTCTAATTAAAATACAGTGATGCATTTTATTTGTGTTTTATGTGAAAGACCAACATCAAGTAGTGCAAAAGCAAAAAGGATGAAATAATGCATGAATCAAGGCTTTTCAGAAAGAACTTTGGCTCCAGGTTCAAAAAGCTGTAAACATAATTTCAAAGGTTTTGACACAGGCTCTCAATTGAATTTAGGTCTGGACTTTGACTGGGGGCATTCTAACAAAAACATTTCCTTCTGGCTCTGCAGTATTTTTGACTCATTTTCTATCATACTTTTCACCTATATTCAGAGGAAAAAGAATCATTTTCTTACACAGAACCTTCATCATAAAAATAACCTTGAGCACAGGAGCAGGTTGCAAGTACCTCTGAGACTCTTTCCACTATAAGAACACTCTGAAAGGTTCAAAAGCCCAGATACAATGCAACATCCTTTCATCTTTGGGTGAAAAGGTCCAGTATCAGTTGAAGGCTTGAATTTGCTCCTTTATGTAGACCTATTTTACTCTCTGTGTCAATTGACTTATGTATGGCAGTTCAATCTCTCTCCAGTGCACTGTTCTTTGATATCTGGAAAAGTACCCAGAAAAAGTACAGGACATTTGATTTGGGTTGTATTGTTATTATGGTGCAGCTCAAAACAGAAAAACAAAAAAACAAAAACAGTGGATCCAAACAGAAAGTTACATTTAATGTATTTTTAACTTCTGTTTTAACATTGCTAAAAATCTGTTATAACCAGGCAATCCCAAATAGTATGTGAATGGTTTGCTACTTTACCACATTTTCTCTAGTAAAACTCTATGTGAGGTTTGTTCATGTGTGAGAAAACTGTAAAACTGGTTGGCGATTTTCTTTTCTTTATGGCAGCTTACACTCAACTTCTCCCGTATGTCCTCTTGGATTATGATTATTAATTACAGTTCCCCCCTTTTCCTTCAAATAGTTTGGCTTAGAACGATTCGACAACTAACAGCTGTTCTATGCACAGTCTTCCACCTGAGCTTTGGATATGTGCATCTCCTCCATTAGCACAAACCTCTTGGTTGCATCTCTAGTCAGTTTAAGAGGATGTCTATTACTTGGGAGGTTTGCAATTGTGCCAAACGCTTTCCATTTTAAGATGATGGATTGAACAGTGTTCTGTGAGATAGCCAAAGTATCAGATATTATTTTATAGCCTAACCCTGCTTTAAACTTCTCTCCAGCTCTCTCCCTGACCTGTCTGCTCTGCTCCTTGGTCTTCATCATGCCTTTGTTAACCGATGCTCTCTGACAAACCTCTCTGAAGCCTTCATAAAACCAATGGATTGATAGCGAGATTAAATTACACACAGGTTTTCTTTGTTTATTAGTGAGGTGACTTTTTGGGATTTCTGTTCATTCAGAAAACCTTGAAACCCATGGAACTCTATCTTTTCACTTAAATGTGTGCTTTCCAAAATCCTAATAAAATACATTGAGATTTGTGTTGTATAAAGACAAAAGATAAAATGCATTTCAAGGGGTATGGATACAGTTGGAAAGCTCTGTATTCCTTCAATAGATTATTTTCTGCACGTTGAGTCCATGAGTAAATGACAGTATCAAAGGAAAATAAGTAGTAAGTAATTGCTGATACTCTGGGTTTAAATGATGCTCAGTAATGCACAGGGTTTAAATGCATCATTAATTCATTTTATGCATGCTATTTGAAATTACTTGGGTTAGAGTCCCCTATAAAGATGAGGATGAGATTTATAATGCAACTGTTTCTGTAATGAAAACGAGCGAAAACTGTTCATATCTTTCCAAATGTTCAGAAAATTGTGGTTTTCCTTCATACCGTTTGCTTTCTGAGCTTTTCACGCTGCAGCACCACATTAATCATCTTTGTTGTGTCATGTGTAACTAGTCCATGAACTGTATATGCCAAGAAAGCCCAGTGAGATTAAACAGAGGTAACACTGTAAAATTAAATAGAAATGAATGCAGCAGGGAAGTGCAACAGAGCGAGACCTAATCTTTCAGAAACAAAACATAGATTTCCAAAGACTACACAATGTTCTGTGGAGTACATATTTCTTAAAAAAAAAATGATGTTACTTGTCAAAGCCTCAGGCTACACCAGGAATGTACACGAAGCCTACGATTCCTTACATAGTTGAAGTCATTAAACCGATGAAACAAGTAACACCGTTCGGAAACAAAACAGCACTATCAGGAGTTTTTAAAAAAACATCCACATTTTTCCTTAACCACAGACTGTCGACTCAACGTGTCCGCAGACTGCACATTTACCTCGGCAGCTGCGGGTTATTGTTGCACAGCCAGACAACCTCGACTGTTGTTCCACAAGCGCCTCTCGTTTTATCAAACGTGTGTGTGATCTGACCGCGGCCGGTGTTTAGAGCTTAACAAACGGGCTGCATGGGTGCACAGGCGGGAGAGGAAGAAACAGAAACGCATGTTACAGCGGACCCACAGACGCTACCTGGATCAAAGAGGACTCTAAATATAAATTACAAGATAAATCCACTAAGTAGTTAGTTTAAAGATCATGGTATAAAATTTAGCTTTTTGAAATTGAGAAAACTGTGTAGTGCATATTTAACTCAGTCCAATGGAAATGATTAAACCTCTGGGAATAATCCATGAATCTGTTGTATTAACAATGTTTTTGGCTAACAAAGAATGTCATTATGTGTACAAAAACCAAACCAAGTGAGACACCTATTATGTCTGCGCCTAGCATCAAAGTAGTCTTGTTGTTTTATAATGTTGGGGAAATAAATAACTCATGTTAACCAACGTGTTGAAAGATATCTAGAAAATTTGTCAGTTCGTGGATATTGGAAAAGAGGCAGGCTGAGAGATTGACCTCATCATCATGATGATCTGCTAGAGTGAAAATCTATTCAGAGGGTTAGACGCCACATTTAAAAGAACACAAACAGATGGAGAACAACAAATAAAACAAGAGCAAGGACAAGGAGAGTTTAGAGTCTGTGCAAACACCATCAGGTTTTATTTGCTGGATGTACATCTGCTTTTCTTTGACGGTTTAATTGTTTTTACACTAATGGTCCATTTTTGGCCATCTCACCGAGTGTTCAATGGCCTGAAGACAAAGTCAAACCTAACACATCTGCCATACTCTCATACCTCCTTCACACTTTATTACGTATTCATTATTTCACCACCAGCACGACCTCTGCAGGCGAATATCCCGGACTGAACACCAGTTGTGTCAAAAAGAGCCCTTGTGCTGTGTGTGAGTCTTAATTTTAAAGAAAAAGAACAAGTATCATAGTTTTTAAAGCACCAAATTGCCCCCTGTTACACAACAGTGGAGGAACATCTATCCACAACTTTATGATGCATGAAATAGGCCCCTGAAGTGGAACTGAACCAGGAAGCAGAATTCACTCAAACAATTTAATGAAATGAAGCAAAGGAAATAACTAATATACGCTGTTAGTGAATGCACAGTATAGAGAACACAAATACAAATTTAAGTTTACATTCAAATGAATTGCGTTAATGACGCAAAATTAAAGTCATGAACCAAATAGAAGCACTTTAATATTGTACACTTTCTCAAGTGTTGCCACGGATGGTCGCCTCGGTCCTATGCTCACTCGTACTTTGTGCTTGTTTTTTGTATTTCCTCTGTACAGAAAATCTGTAAAAGTTCCAGGACCTGATGGTATTTCCTGAGAGCCTGTGCTGGACTGGCACCATCGTCACCCAGATCTTCAATACTGTAGGCCTCTGTGAAGTTCCCTCCAGCTTCAAACGCTCCACCGTCTTCTTGGTCCCCATGAAACACAACACCATGGGGTTAAATGACCACAGGCCTTTCGCCCTGATGTCTGTGGTCATGAAATCCATCGAGCGACTGGTGTTGAAGCATCTAAGGGAAATCACAGCCTCTCTGCTGGACCCCCTGCAGTTTACTTATTAGGTGAACAGGTCTGCAAATGATGCCGTCACCTTGGGACCGCACTTTATCCTGCACCGCCTCGACCACACAGGCGTGTATGTCAGGATCCTGTTTTGTAGACTTTAGCTCAGCCTTCAGCACCACAAACCCAGACATCCTCCACCAGAAAGTCACAGTGCCGGCCACCATCTGTCAGTGGATCACCAGCTTCCTGACTGACCAGCAGCAGAGGGTGAGGCTGAGGAGCATCTCCTCCCCCTCAACAACCGTCAGCGCTAGCTTTCTCTCCACGTCTCTGCTCCCTGTACACAAATGACTGCATGCCAGAGGACTCGTCCGTGAAACTCTTGAAGTTTAGATGACACCAATGTTGTTGGTGTGATCCAAGCCAGTGATTAGTCTATATACAGACAGAAAGCCGATTGTCTGGTCCACTGATGCGGTCAGGACCACTTGGAGCTTTATCCACTCAAGATTGTGACTATGGCAGGGGAAACACCCCACACTCTGCCTCCCTTATCAATCCTCAACAGCACTGTGTCTGCTGTGAATCACTTCTGGTTCCCAGGAACCACCCTTTCTCAAAATCTGAGACGGTCCTCACATAAAAACAGCGATCGGAAGAAGCTGAAATTCTATTTCTTGTGGCAGGAGAACAACCTTCTACAAGAGCTGCTGGTCATCTTCCATACTGCCATCATTCAGTCTGTGCTGTCTGGCTCATCCACGAAACAGAGCAGGTTCAAACTACAGTGAACAATTTGGCCTGCAGAGAGAATCATCTGGGCTGACCTTCCCTCTGTTCAGGTTTTGCACAGGTCCAGGGTCAGCTAAGGGCAGCAACCATCCCTGCAGACTCCACACATCCTGCTTACAGACTCTCTAGACTTTTACCCCATGGCCGGCGCCACCGGTCGCTATTTGCAAAAACCAGCCGCCACAGAGACAGTTTCTTTCCTCATGCTGTCTCTGTGATGAACAAAATAAACACCTTGCAGCCTGAAGTGTAAGTTACACAGCTGTGAAACAACATAAGCATATTTGCACAACCTCCCTTTTTTCTTTACATATAAAAATACTGAAGCTAAATTCCTTGATTCTGCACACAGTCATGGCGAAATAAAGCTGATTCTGATGATGCTATTCTGAAGCTTTGCAACCATAACTTCATCCCCCTGAACTCCTAATATCCTCTGGGCTATATTTTGTCTGTTTTGACTACTGTTACTGTTAATGGAAATCATATTTTATGACGGTAAAAGATTTGATCCACCCCAGCACTGCTTGCAGGCATGTTGATATCATTGTGTAGGAGAGAGGGAAAAAAAAGTTCACCCTCGGGAGAATAAAAACATGTGCTTTTCAGCAATAAAACTATTCTTCACACTATAACTCATGTCAAGTCCTTCCGAACTCTGTGCAAAGGAGTAACTGTAAGAAGATTCAAGTGTGATTCACAGACACAGACTTCTATGTTCTCTGCATTTGTGTCAGAAGAAAGATGAATGGAGTTCACATAACCTGGATTTGTAAAGTCATAACTTCTTAGTTTTTTTCAAAGCTGACACTAAGTATATGTGCACGTACATCTATCTACCTCTCTCTCTCTCTATATATATATATATATATATATATATATATATATATATATATATATATATATATATATATATATATAAAAATATGTATAATATGTTTGTTTTGGGACTTGTAAATTACCTAAACATGTCCCAAAGGAGCAGTTAGCTGCCAGCTGCAGTGTGAATCTATAGATCAGAGTTGAATTAGATATGGATTCCTAGAGGGTTGTTGTAGTTTATATTTGTTTTGAGACATACACGGTGTAACCATTTCAATGTTAATGTTTCCTGGAAACACGTCTTCTGCCTTTATGGACGGCTGAAAACAGAAGCTAGTGATTTTACATGTATTACATTTAAAGTTAGCAGAGAAATTACCCTGAACTGCAGTCAAGTTAAAACACAGATGGCTGGTAGTGGTGCTGAGAGAATTCAACCAATCGCACCCTTCTTCCAAGCGCCATCCCAAAGGTTCAGGGTAGCATCAAAAGTCACTGTCCATTACCCTGGCTGATTTCTGGGGTGCATTTCTACCAAACCAGTGTCTTTCTATACTGGCAGATGCAGTGGCATTAGACAGGGGGTAGGAATGGCCCCTAGAAAACCACCCTGGCTGCTGGAAAATGTTTCTGCATTCAAAACATGCGTTCTGTCTCCACTGCCATCTGTAAGCTGAAGAACATGATTTCAAATGTACTACAGTTAAGGCAGAAAATTGTGCAGATGGGGTTTAACTGATATAATTGAGAATTCAAGCATCCCCAGCCTCTCTCAAGAAAGGTGTGGGGTATTATCAGGAGTACTACTTCCCCAACAGATCTGAGAGGCCAGCCCAGTAATCTGCTTTAGCCAGCTAGTCGCAGTGGAAGGAGGCCAAATGGCATTAATGCAGCAATACCAATATGCTACGTGCTTGAATGTCTTTTTATTGTCACACTGAAATTATTACCGTTACTGTTGCTGCAGTAGTTAAATATAACAGAGCTCATTGTGATGCTGTGAACAAAAGTCTTTAAAGTTTTATTTGCCAGCTACAGCAGCGACGTTTAGTGTCATGGCAAACAAGCAAAACACTCCTTATTTCAGTGGCTGTTTGCTTTATGAGCATGAACGCGATAATAAGCAATAAAAACGAACGGATCGTTAGGTTACATACTAGAATAGGTTTAGATGATTTAATGTTCAAAAACATTATTCCTCTTTTACTACTTATCGCATCACCTCTTGGTCTGAACACTTGGTACAGCTGCTAACTCCGAGCTCCAAAATGCAAAACCTGCCCTCGGTTTGAGGCAAACGCTCCAAACTATGATGGAGACATTAGGCTGATTATGATGTAATGAAAGGAAGAAGAACCAAAGCCTGGAGCGACAAAAGAGGCTGCCCGGGAACCTCCAGTCCAAGACCCTAATTTAAATAAAACAAAAGCTATTTAGGACAATGGGGTTGTGGAAACTAGCCAACCCATGCACTCATTAGGAAGGCAAATGGGTTCATCTCACACAGTTAAAAGCACATCTAATGAGTATCTGAGGAGGACTCACTGTACAGACGTGGAGATGTGCAGCCGCTGAGGCCCGGTGTGGGGAACTGCCGAGAGTTGATGTAGGAGACTTGGTCATGGCTGTATTGATGCTGTCCACGTCCTCTCCTTCCACCACCAACACTGACTGGGCTGGGTTAAGTGAACTGGACAAACAAGAACACGTGAAAATCCAAGCTCAGATGATTTATGCAACTCAAGGGCTTGATCTTTAAACAGAGGTGTTTAGACTGGATTGCATTTCTTTTCATTTGATCCCAGATTAGTTTCAACATGAGCCTTCGGTGATGACATGCTGGAACAGTGCTGCAGGGGTGGAGATATCCACTGCTACACCGGAGGGGAGACGTATCACATGAATTGTGACCA
>NW_023397405.1:0-33582 GCF_011125445.2 Fundulus heteroclitus | reverse complement strand
ATTTTTGGCTAAGGATTGTCTTTACCTAGGGATCTAGATTTCATCAATGTATGACCTATGACTTCCATGGAACTTGGGAGCAGTTCACTGGCCATAACAGTCCGCTTTACCGTGGATCTGAGGATTTTGGTGCAATCTATTTCAATACTGTACGTATCCCTTGGAAAAGATTATAAGGTTAAGCTTAAGTTTTTTTTTCTACTTTAGTGTTGCAGCATTTTCTTTTGTGCATGCAAAGACCCTGGTTCTTCCCATGACCCTAAAATATGTATGTCAGGTTAACTGTCCCTTAATTTACCCTTAGGTGTAATTGTGTGTGTGCAAGGTTGTTTGTTCTGTGTGAATCTGTATTGCCAGAGAAGGACTGGAAACCTGTCCAAAGTGTACCCCACGTCTCATCCACTGACCACATGAGATAGGGGGAAATTTTTCTGAGACCCTGCAAGGGCTTGGCATTGGCAAAATATGAATGAATTGATTGTTTCTTTTACAGTATTTCACATTTTGTTTCATTCAATTCTTAGGATGCCATGAGGTACTGGAGAGACAATGGCACCCCAGCAGAGAAGCTGAGAATGGGATTTGCAGCCTACGGTCGTACCTTCCGTCTAACCTCTTCAGATACAGGGTTGGAGCCCCTGCTAGTGGCCCCGCATCAGCTGGACCATACACCCGCGAAGCTGGATTCTGTCTTACTATGAAGTAAAAAGCTCCTTTTGGATAGTTATTTGGCATGAAATAGTCCATAAACAACATGAAAATTGTATGTATAAAATACAAAGCTCTCTATACCTGACAATTCTTTATATTCATTTAGCTCTGACCCTTCCTGAAGGGCACCCCCCATCCGTGGAATCAGTGACCAGAACGTTCCCCTATGCGACTAAAAATAATGAGTGGATAGGCATTCGACAACAATGGGAAAGGCTCGACCAAATCCAGGTATGTATCGGCTTTTTGTGTCAAATCTATACTCATCAACACATTTAGGCTGTGTGGGTGTGTGTGTGTGTGTGTGTGTGGTGATTCAACAGCTTCTCTTTATTGCTTTCAATCATAGGTCAGCTACCTGCAGGAGCAGAAGTTTGGCGGTGCTTTTGTATGGGCCCTTGATTTAGATGACTTTGCTGGAAAATTCTGTGGAGAAGGAAACCACCCTCTCCTTTCCCATCTTCGCAGTCTTCTTAATATGGTAAGGCATGAGTTTCCTTTAATAGTCACAAATGCTGCTTACCAGTGTGGATTTTCTGGTGGCAATGATTTAGTCAACCCTACCAAATACTAGAAAGATAATGTTATTAATATTTTTGTTGTTTTATTTTTACAAAAGGGAGACACTAATTAATTAATTAAGTGTTGAGCTAACCTTTGAAAGTTATTTAGTAGTATTTATTTTTTTTGTCTATTCAGAGCTTCCACCACTGCCCTCAACCACCACCCCCAAACCTGGCGCTAGCACTACATCTCCAACCACCACCACCACCACCACTACACATGCTCCAGGACCTGGCTTCTGCAATGGTAAACCTGATGGCCTGTATCCCAACCCAGACGACAGGACCAGTTTCTACATGTGTGCTGCAGGCATCACACACGTGAGGTTCTGTGGAACTGGATCGGTCTTTGATGACAACTGCAAGTGCTGCGTTTGGCCTTGAGCTTTCAATGGTAGTAAAACACAATAAAGCTGACACCAACAATTGAAAAGACTCTAAATTCCCTCTTCCATCCATCTACTGTTTGTGTAATCAGGTACCTATATGTACTATTAGCACAGAAAAAATGTATAGTTTTAGTGACGTATGGGACAAGAAATATAATTTGCAAACATATACCAGCTAAAAGAAACTACCTTTATACCCTTGACAACACTACGGAGAGCTGTCAATGTATATGTCATTGGAAATAAAGGAATAAAAACATTTTCTCAGTGTAACTCATTATACCTGCAGGATATGAAACTATGCAATTACCTCAGTTACATCTAAAGGAGAAACTGGGATGTTTACAAGCCTCATAACTCTATCGTAACTATGAACCACAACCAGCTCCACTAAACCTAGCTGATTAACTGGAACATAAATATATTAAAGGAGCATAGCATAAGTTCCAGAGTTTTTTCAGAAGTTTGCCCCCTCTGGTGACAAGTTGAAATGACACCAAAGTTGTGCATGTAGAAACGTCTTCAAACTACAGAAAACTAGTCCTACTGCCCATTACTAAGGGAGTGGACCTGTTTCTGTTGAATTTGCATGTTAATAGGCCTTTGTTAGGCAGTAGTATTTAACTTGATACTCCACATTACTCCAGATTTTTTGAATTGAGAAAGCTTTCTGGATAGGAAGCGAAATGTCTTCAAACTACGGAAAACTAGTCCAGTTGGTTTGTTTTGTTTTTTACTTTTTTTTTGGAATGACCATGACCTGGATGACTGAGAATCTTCACCAGCACCATGAAATAATGAAATGAAAAAATTAAATATTGAAATGAAATAAATATACCATTAAACGTTCCAATGAATAATTAAATGTACAGTTTATTTAATACATCATTAAACAATTAAAGGGCCGTTTACACTACATTTTTTAACCGAGCCGAGCCGAGACCAGTCCGAGCTTGGATCAGTTAACCAAGCCGAGACGACCGTTACACACCACCACTATCCCGGTTCCTGGTTTCTCTTCGCCTCCTAGTGACGATCTGCGGTACTGCTGCTCTCTGGGATTGAAGGCGGGACCGAGCAAATCAAAATGGCGGCGCCCGTAACATTCAGGATGTTATGGTTAGACAGAGTTGGCTTTTGGGACGTGGATAAGAAAAACGAACGTCTAATAAGGATTTACAGACGCAGGAAACAACAACAGACACTAAGGTTCACCACACTGCTAAGCAGAATCATCACTGGAAATTGTGTGGCACGGTAAGGAAGCTAGTATTATTATGAATGTCTGAAATTTGTCTGAATAGAGTGTGAATCAGACGTGCAGCCAGACACGCCGGAAAAACCGCGGACAGTCAGCTGACTGTAAGGGGATGACGCGGTCTGCTCATGCGCTCTTCGTTATCAGGTAACCGGGATAAAAAAAAAAACAGTCCGAGACCTGCTCAGGAACTGGTCTGCAGTTAGCGCGGTCCGGTTATGTTTAGCGTGGTCCAGTTCAGTCTGCTGACCATTTACACACAAGAGTTATCTCGGTTACCGAGCTCGGACTGGTCTCGGCTCGGTTTAAAAAAGTGTAGTGTAAACGGGCCTTAAATGTACCATTAAATCATGATATGGAAATGAAATATTTTAAAATACCATTATACCATTCTGGTTGGGTGGCCTGTACGGGTCATGTTGGCCCCCTACCCTAGGGGGCCTGGTCCCGGGTGCGGGATGGGGGATTGGGAACGAGCAGTTGGGTCGCTGGATTGTGGTGCACCCCCCACTTGGGATTGTTGGATGTGAGTGTTATGTGTAAATGTGTGTACACCGTTGTCCTCTGTGTGTTGTGCGATTATACACTGTTTAAAGTTATTTAATGTTTCATAAATAACATTTATTTCTGTTAAGTATTGTCTGGTGATGATCAGCTCTTAAGCTGATATTAAGACAATGGTTGAAAGGGATGAATTCGAGCACTAGCGATCTTTTAACAGAAATAAAACAACAGAAATAAAATGAACATCCAGAGAACATCACTATGTAATGCTGTTTATCTGAATTAACACAATATTTCGATTAACAAATCCTCTCTACTAGGCTAGTGAAACTTAGCTAAACTACTAAGCAAAATGAAGATAAAAAGAAGCTAAGCTAAGGAACTATTTTTTCATGCAAAACACACAAAAGACAAAACAAGAGTGGTTGATCACAATCAGAATACTTCAGTGAATCCTGGTTCACTGCAGATCTGATTCCAAAAGCATGGAATGGACTTAAAAAACATTTGGCATGTGTTTCAACCCATTCACAATGCAATGCCCAAGTTAACCAGAACATTATTTTGAGTAAATAATATTCTGAAGACTGATTTGCTCAGTAAAATCACTTAACCTTATGACGGCTGATCTTATTAATACCGATCCTACCTCCGGGCGCTGGGAGTCGCTGCAGCGATCGTCGCTAACCTGATTAAAGTCTATAGTTATCAAAATTGCCTTGAAAACCGGCATTAATATACCATATTGATGCGGAAATAAGGTTCATAATCTCATCGAAGGATGGCGGAGCAGAACATGGTTTAAAACAAACTCCTTTTGAAATTAAGGTGACCAGATTTCTGAAATCAAATCTGGGGACATTTCTTGCTCGTACATAAAAAACAATACATCTCATCAAGACGAAATTAGGAAACGGGGACAGTAATGGTTTCATTTATTTTTACATATTTATTAATATTTAAACAACAAAAAATGAAGTGTAAAAGCCAGGAATGTGCCTCTCCACACTTTTAGTATATCCTAAGATGAATAAAATTCATAAATAGTGTTAATAGAAAACTAGAACTGTGTCTTTGGGTTGGGAGTGGGTGTGGAGGGGTCCAGAGTGGTTAGCAGGGTTTTTAAATTTTGTGGGGCCCAAAGAGCTCTGCCACCTCCTAAGGGGAGAGTGACATGAGGAAAAGAAAAACCAGTAAATACAAACATTTAGACTGTGGCTCTCTGTGAAGACAGAGTTCCTCAAACTTTTAAAAAAGTGCAACAAATACTTATTCTGCTCATGTCTACATACCTATGAGCAATAGGTTTTCTGCATTAACATAAAAAAGAAGTAGTGGTCAAGCCCGCAGGTAAAGGGGTGATACATGTTTCTTACTGTCACCTGGCCACATCAGGGGCCTGTGCATCTCAAATAAGCAGATTAATTTCTTTCCATAATGGGCTATAAGCACAGCTCCACTACTTTCTGAACCTCAGCATCTCTTTTGTTTCCTTTCTTTCTTTACTGGACAAGCTGATTAATCCAGGTGTGTCTGGCTGGTTACTGAAGTCAGACACACCTGGATTAATCAGGAGCTGCTGAGCTTCAGGAAGAAGTGGAGCTGTGCATGGAGCCTGTTTGGGACAAGAAAATGGGTTTTGGTGATGTGAGGTGAAACAAAGGCACAGACTTGGAGACCCCTTGGATCAGTGTGCAGCATGAGCATGTATAAACTTACACAAAGTGTGTATAACTACATTATGTGTATGGTAGTAGTTGATGTGCCAGTATATTGTTTGCTCCTATAAGGTGAGTTAACTCCGGTCAGTGAGTCAGATAACATGAGATCATCTCCGGTTTCTTCAAGGCCTTCTGTGTCTGAAGAGCCATCAGCCACGGTATCCAGAGGTCTGGATAAAATAAGAGGAGAAGAGAATGTATTATGTGCAGAACTGACATTTTTAAGACACAATAAAAAATACAACTAATCTGCCTCTTAGTTCTGCCACAGCAAGGAAAGTGCAGTGGAACTCATGTTCAGTGCAGAAACTCAGAAAGAGGTTATATCCTCAGACAATTAGGCTTCTCAACTCAAACCTGAGTCACTCTGTTTTACATAGCATACTAAACACACTACATTATCTAATACATTAGTTTATCACTTAAATCATGTCAACGCTTTATCGCTTGAACTTTAATAATATTCCAAGTAAAATTTTATCTCTTCTCATCAAGTGTTCTTTCCATCAGTGTTCCTATTTTCCTCCACCCATTTAATCTCCTTTCTGACTTCCTATCCTCTTCCTCTCTCCTCTTGTATCAATCTACATTATTCTAAAACAGACATTATATAATTAAAATCAGTTCCAAAAACATTAGAATGTACAACATGAAAACTTCCAATTATTATTTTTATTATTATATTATCTAATTAAATACTACAAATCTATTTACCACAATATTAGGAGCTACAAGCAAAAACAACATAATGAATGGACATTAAACAGGTGGTTATCTCTTCCATCATTCTCAGATTATGTAGATCTTTTCTCATTGAGTTCTCCTGTTACTGACTCCTATTTTTCATGAGGAGCTTTCATATATCCAAAGTGAGCAGTAGAAAAGCTAAACCTAAGACTGGAAGTCTATGCTCATAAATCAGCAAAACATCTAGTAATAACTCTACTTCCAACTATCTGAAATATAAAGTAAAGGTCACCAATCAGTTCTAAAACATCTTTAGAAGAACTCTTGTTGGTCCCTGGAGAACCAGCGTACCATAGCGCCTTACAAGGAGTTTTCAATTATTCTGTTACATTTTATCCAAGTGTCTTTTACTGATGTGAGCAGCAACTCGTGGTCTTGTCTTACTTTTTATTGATAATTTTTAACCTGGACAAAAACCAAACATTTATCACAGGATCAGCCCGATCCAAATACTTACCATGACACAGGGCAGCTCCCCTTGTAACAACGAATTTCCACTTCTTCTTCTTCTGTTTTAAAAGTGGTGCGCTCTTCTTCTTCTTCTTCTGCCTCTTCGTGTTTTAATGGCATCTGACATCCAAAAGTATCATTACTGCCATCTAGTGGTGCGCGCAGCGCACCCAGTTACCGCAACACTTATTCCTCCTCGGTAAAACCGGGGACATTTCCGGGGACAGCTTTAGCCGGGGACAGGTGGTCCAAAACGGGGACAGTCCCCGGAAATCGGGGACGTCTGGTCACCCTATTTGAAATGTCCGAAACCGGATGTTAGCAAGGCTAATAGCAGTTTGGCTAGTGGGCGTTCGGCACTAACAAATAAAGGCTTTAGCTTTATTTTTAGTCATAATGAGTGGGAGATAACCTTCCTGTTAAAACCATAAAATACACTCAAATCAGTACCATAAACGGAAGGCTAGCGTGAGCTATTTCGTTAGCCCTTTGTTCTAAAGCACCATGTGTACAACGGACGGTTTACAAGACATTTCCCAATAAACCTTTTAACTTCACCCTCAGCTCGCTGCCCAATCTGTTGGTGCCTCATGTGTGAGCTTTGTCCACTTTGGCCGTTCCAGGAAGGACATAATAGCAGGGAGATCCGTTGGTTTCTTCTTGACAGGCTTGCGTTTAGCCCTGCAGCATGAGCTAACAGCGTGGTCGGGGTCAGAGGCCCTTCAATAGTCGGATCATTCAGCTTGTCTGGTGAGGTGAGGCATCCACCGTCTCGCGTCTGCTTTCCTGCAACAGGTGACAACAATGAACAAAGCTGTTTCGGTGATCTGTACTTTGCGGCTGGTTTGTGCAGCAGTCAGAGTGAAACTTAGATCTGTCCCAGTGTGTTGTTTTATCCGGATTCAGTCAGGTCCTCTGCTTCCCCTTGGTCATTCCATTGAAGCAGCAGGTCAGTTCAGCAGACCCTGGGTCAAGCATGGCTTGTGTAGGCACCTTCCCTCAGCTGCAGGCTTGTGTGTCGGTCAGGGCCGACCAGGCCCTCATGGTCCAGGCCTTCTTTGTCTGCTCTGAGAGAGCTGCTGTAGAGCTGAAGACGTCTGCAGAAGTGAAGAGCTGAAGAGGGAGTCTGTGTCTGTGGGAGGAAGTTGTTGTAGCAGCATGACCCCTGGTGAGAGGAAGGGCCGTCCAAGCTGTGAGGGTCTCATGTTGCAGCTCATGTTACCCCCCCTCCATACTACATGTTCAGAATTCAATCTGAGATCAACTATTCATCATGGCGTAATTATAGCATAACAAGTGAGTGGGGCACTAGGGTGTGAAGGTGTGAATGAGTTCACATAATTTGAAATACTCCCCGCAGGAATCACAATAAAAGTACTGACATGCATAAATCAAGCGCAGCCCTATGGCAAAAGCTGATTGCCCCACTTGGGAAAGTAAAATGTGTCGACCTCTATTTGGCATTGAGACATCAATTCTTATTGCCACATTGCTAGACAGGACACTGGGAAAATAATAATAATAATAAATGAATACATAAAATACCATTAAATAATCAAACATGCCTTTTAAATTATATTAATTAAATCTAAGTTTGTTGAACAAATTTATTTGAATATACTTTTTTTTACTTTGTATTAATTTACTTCAAGGGTTTGTGCAGCAGACTCATCATGAAATCATTTAAACCGTCAACTTCACCCATCAAACTCAGTGGGCAGGATTAGGGAGAACCTGACACCTGATTGGTTGCTTCATAATGAGCGAGATAAGATAACTTCTCTTTGATTGAATATTGACTCCGAGGTCAATATTTTATCTTTAAATTGCTGAAATATTGTTAAAGCGTTCTTGAGAGAACCAGTGGGCATGGCTAATGGTGATCCTGTCAATCACAGCATCCCCCCATGCTGGACCACAGCAAGCTCTCTCATGAAATTTTTGTTGCAGACCAAACAAGGGATATAGAGGCTGGAGTTGCTCGACCAGTGTGTGGTAAATAAATAGCAACACGTTATTGAAGTTATTTCTGCTCTTTACAGCAAAAATATTGACCTCTCAGTGTTGCTCAGTGTGAAGCAGCATCAGGGTCTCCCTAATCCCACCCAATTCATTTCATGGGTCAATTATTTCATGATGGGTCTGCTGTGCGATGCTATGAAATAAATAAAGACAGAATGAAATAATTAAATATATATTTAAATTAATTTAATTAACAAAAACTACAATTATATATTTGTCATAATTTAAAAGGTGTATTTACTTATTTATTAGCGCATTTAATTTTACTGTGGTGGATGGGTGTGGTATTGATCACGTGGTGTCAGCAGTGATTGTAAGATCACCTGTTTTGCTCACCTGGGGAGTTGTCAGTGAGTGGGTGATGGGGGATGTCTACTTTTCACTGACCGCTTTAAGCGTTGGATGCCTTTTGTACTTTTTGCCTTTGATCACGGCTTGAACCTGTGGATTCATTTTTTTGCTTCATTGCAACTGGTGTTTTGAAGATAACAACAATAAAAGGATCTTAACCGCAGCTTGGACTGAAGTTTTGAATAGCGAGCGCGTCAACAAGAATTCCCCTATTCAGCCGCTCGGCGACGCAGAGTTTGTTTGACTGTCGCCAATATTTACATTTCATAATTTTTTGGTCAATTTCATTGTTTAATAATGTATTAAATAAAGAAATTGTTCATTTAATTATTCAGTGGAACACTTCACAGCACGTTTATTTATATATTGGTACATTTCATGATTTAATGGTACATTAAGTGGTGCATTTATTGATTTCCCTCTACATTTCATTTTACATGTCATTATTTCATGGTATGTTTATTTATTTCATGATATATGTTTTAGTTAATATTGTCCCCTTTAGCCCTGCATAGATATTGCCCCTTTAAATTGAAATAACAAAACCCAATAATCTAATGCAACTCTATAATATTGAATGAAAGGAGCAATAAGTGATCTTTCACCACTAGGTGGTGCTTGAGCACTGTCTGTAGATCAGCGGTTCCCAAACTTTTTTAGCTGCAGATTATAGCAGGGTTTTAGCTGGGTACTTCATTGATGAAATGGAAAACAGGAGCGGAACTCCAACGTGTATCAGGTCAGACCTGGGTACAGAGAACTTCAGTGGAACAGATGTAGATGTTTTTAAGAAGTAATCATGAAGACCAGTTTTTTGAGAGATGCTACATTACTGGCTCAAGTAATCATAACCAAAGGATTGAACAGTGGTGGGGATTTCTAAGAAAACACAATATTGGATGAACGTCTTTCAAGATTTAAAAGGCCAGGACCATTCCTCGGAAGATTTCCTTGAAAGAAAATCTAATACAGTCCTGTCTGGAAATTATTGAGGTAGGTAGCCTGCGTCTTTCTAGCCTCGTGAGACCATCCTGATCTCGCGAGCTTTCAAGGTTTCACTCGCAGATCAGTCTGGCTACTCTCCGTTAAAGAAAATTTGGAGCCGTTCACCAAACGAACGTCCAATCAGCGTTGGCTTTGAGGCGGGTTGAGGTGTGACGCAACGGGAAGCGCGTCAGTTCAGTCTAAACAACATGGCGGCTTCAGCAGATGAAACTAGCGTTAGCGTGGCTATCGAGCAAGTTTTATGGGAATTACAGAGTATTTCTTTGCTGAGCTAACGAGCCTTTACCTGCAGCAGCAAGAGTAGCTTGGCTTGTGGTTGTGTTTTCGTCGTCGCTCGTAACAGAGCGACGACGAATCTGATTGGTTCATTTGGCCCGTCTATCACCAACATAGGCCAATCAGCTAACCAGTATTTTCGCCCCTTCCCAAAGTTACTTCAACGGAAGGTTTCCAGATGGATATGCGGAGCAAATCTATCTGGCGGAGTCAGGTAAGCGTCTTTCTGCATTTTGGTTGAATTAAGATAATACTTTGAGTGGTTGAGTGGGTAATAAATTCATTGTTAACCATTATTCACTTCTTATAGTAAAGTAATAATAGTCACTGCGCACTGCAGTATAGCTATTGGATACTTGGATACTATTGGATACTTTTACAATCACATCTTTCCATAGCTCAGCCTACTGTTAATATTTCTGACAGAATTCCAATGTTGTCTAATATTGACAAAATCCACTGTCCTTATTTGCACAAATGCAGTCCTAAATTAACCTAATCTAAAACTGAAATTAGACTTTAAAGGAGCTATAAAAGTCTTCTTTGTTACACCTCTTAATTCAGTTCTTAAAGCCTGTATCTGTCTATGTAGGAACAAAGACGCAGAAAATTTAAACTTGCGTTCTGCTCGACTGCGTGAATCAGTTGTGCTACACCACCTAGAGATCTGTTTAAGTATCGCTCCTTCACAGTAACAATTTAAGGCACAGCATCACAAAAAATGTATACACATTTTCTTTTTTTTAGCAATAAATGGTACCATAATGAACTGTGCTTTTCTAATTACTGTTTAGCATATCGTTACACAATCTAAATAACCGTATTCACATTTTTTAATACTTTACACTTAAGATAGTAGAAAAATTACAACACGTTCTATCAAAAATGCTGTAGGTTTTGAAATACAGCAGCTTTCTCCATTTAAATCTTATATAAGGTTCAGCAGAGCTTTAGAATGCATTTTGCATAGGACTGTACACATTTGTAAAATATACACAGAATTATCCCTGTAAATATTAATTGAACTTTTTTATAGAGGGAACTGCAGCAAGTTGCTCATCTGTAGAACTGCCACAGAACTCATCTCAGCAGGAAGGCTGTGTCCTCAAGTGGACAACCACTGATTTTTTTTACAGCTTTCCCCACCTGTTTGGCACTGCAAACTACCTTAGACCAGTAGTCCATCAACAAATACAGGCTTGTAGAGAGGAATGCCTGCCAAGATGCCCGCGTCCATGTGATAAGACTGTTGACATTTGTTGCCTTGCTATGGCAGAAAACAATCTACACCTACCTGCTGCTCCAGAAGAAGCAATTGAGCTTTACCTCTTTTTGCGAGCTTACATCCATGCTCACCTGTAAAAATAAGCAGGCTACTGGTGCTGTAAGAGTACTTTGGTGAAGACTAGCCTAATCTAGAGAATGTCATGATTTGTCTTTGGATGAACCCGAACACAGCACGCACGCACAGAGCTTGTTCTTGAAGTGAGTTTTATTGTACAGAGTGAAGGGTAAATGACGAGAAGAACCAGAGTCTTTATGGACGGAGATGAAGGGTGCGGAAGCTGGCTGACAGGAGGAGCGCAGGGAGACTGACCGGGAGGAGACTCTGGAGCGGAGGACTTGAGACCGTGAAGCAGCTGCGGGACCGGAGAGCGTGGAACTGTTGCAGAACTTGAGAGCGTGGAACAGAGTTGCAGGACTTGAGAGCGTGGAACAGAGTTGCAGGACTTGAGAGCGAGGACCAGAGTTGCAGGACTTGAGAGCGTGGAACAGAGTTGCAGGACTTGAGAGCGTGGAACAGAGTTGCAGGACTTGAGAGCGTGGAACAGAGTTGCAGGACTTGAGAGCGAGGACCAGAGTTGCAGGACTTGAGAGCGAGGACCAGAGTTGCAGGACTTGAGAGCGAGGACCAGAGTTGCAAGACTTGAGAGCGAGGACCAGAGTTGCGGAACTGGAGAGCGTGGAACTGAGTAGCAGAACTGGAGAGCGTGGAACTGAGCTGTAGGACTTGAGAGCGAGGACCAGAGTTGTGAAACTGGAGAGCATGGAACTGAGTAGCAGAACTGGAGAGTGACCGAGACTGAGCTGGAGTGAACACTACGGGCCGGCGACGAGAGCAGAAAGAGGTACGTTTAAATAAGGGTGGAACCAGGTGGAAGCAGTTGCGGGTTAATTGCAGTCTGCCAGGTGAAACCGATCAGGCTGCGCAGGAACGAGAGAGAGGGAGAGAGGCTCAGCATGCAGCCTATAAGCTGCATCCTGACAGTACCCCCCCCCCCCAAGGCTGGACACCGGACGGCCCAGAATCTCCACGCTGGGCGGGTGGAGGGGGCCCAGGAAGGCGGGCAAGAGTCGAAACCGAACACTGAGGGACCAAGGAGCCAGCAAACACGGGGAATCAAAGGGGCCAGAGAACACGGGGAACCAAAGGGGCCAGAGAACACGGGGAACCAAAGGGGCCAGAGAACACTGGGGAACCAAGGAGCTAGAGAACACTGGGGAACCAAGGAGCTAGAGCACAACCAGGGCACGGCACATCAGGGAAAGAGCGAGCGCTTGACAGTGCCGGGGGAAAGAGCGAGCGCTTGACAGCGCCAAAGGGAAGGAACGGGCGCAACACAGCGCCAAAGGGAAGGAACGGGCGCAACACAGCGCAAAAAGGGAAGGAACGGGCGCAACACAGCGCCAAAGGGAAGGAACGGGCGCAACACAGCACCAAAGGGAAGGAACGGGCGCAACACAGCGCCAAAAGGGAAGGAACGGGCGTATGGAAACGCCAAAGGGGAGGAACGGGCGTATGGAAACGCCAAAGGGGAGGAACGGGCGTATGGAAACGCCAAAGGGGAGGAACGGGCGTATGGAAACGCCAAAGGGAAGGAACGGGCGCAACACAGCGCCAAAAGGGAAGGAACGGGCGTATGGAAACGCCAAAGGGAAGGAACGGGCGTATGGAAACGCCAAAGGGGAGGAACGGGCGTATGGAAACGCCAAAGGGAAGGAACGGGCGTACTGAAACACTAGGGCTCAACAGTGTACGAAAACGCTGGAGCACTACTAGAAAAATGAGACGCCAGGAATCCACCGGGGCGTGAGGGAAACGCCGGGGTGCAAGGAAAGAGGTCGCCGGGGCGTGAGGGAAACGCCGGGGCACAAGGGAAGAGATCGCCGGGGCGTGAGGGTAACGCCGGGGCACAAGGGAAGGGATTGCCGGGGCGTGAAGTAAACGCCAAGACGCAAGAGAAGAGATCGCCGGGGCGTGAGGGAAACGCCGGGGCGCAAGGGAAGAGATCGCCGGGGCGTGAGGGTAACGCCGGGGCACAAGGGAAGGGATTGCCGGGGCGTGAAGTAAACGCCGAGACGCAAGAGAAGAGATTGCCGGGGTGTGAGGTAAACGCCGAGATGCAAGAGAAGGGGTCGCCGAGGCGTGAGGGAAATGCCGGGGCGCAAGGGAGGAAATTGCCGGGGCGTGTGGTAAACGGCGAGAGGCAAGGGAGAGATTGCCGGGGCGTGAGGGAAACGCCGAGGCAGAACGGGCGCACGGCAGCGCCAAGGGGTAAGTACAGGCGTACTGATATGCTAGGGCTCAACAGCGTACGGAAACGGTGGAGCACAACTAGCGTACAGATAAACCAGGGAAGAGGACGGGCGTATGGAAACGCCAGGGAAAGAACTGGCGTATGGGAACGCCAGAGAAAGGTACAGGCGGACCATAACACTAGGGCTCAACAGCGTATAGAATCGCTGGAGCACAACTGGTGTCTGGTAACGCCTGGGGAAGGAACTGGCGTATGGGAACGTCAGGGGAAGCAAGAACGGAGGGCGTCATAACACGCCGGAACACGAACGGGGGCGTCCAAACACGCCAGAAAACACGAACGGAGGGCGTCCTAACACACCGGGAAACACGAACGGAGGGCGTCCTAACACGCCAGGGAACACGAACGGAGGGCGTCCTAACACGCCAGGAAACACGAACGGAGGGCGTCCTAACACGCCAAGGAACAGGGAATGCGCCGAGCCGCAACTGGCCGAGCGCGCCAGAGGCACAGCCGGCGACATGGGAGCGCCGGAGGGCTCTGGCGGCGGCTTGCATGCGCTGGGCAGCAACAGGCTGGCGCACCAGAGGGCTCAGCCGGTGACTAGAAGCGCCGGAGGGCTCTGGCAGCGCCTAAACACAGAGGAAGACAAGACAGGAGGACTAGGCCAGGGATTACAATGGGCTACTACACTAAGACAGGGACTACTAGACTAAGACGGAGGCTACAAGACTAAGACGGAGGCTACAAGACTAAGACGGAGGCTACAAGACTAAGACAGAGGCTACAAGACTAAGACAGGACTCGAGAGGAACTACAGGGGCTAGACAGGAAAACCCAAACAAACCAGAAAACTAGGAGGGGGACCGAAACCTAGAGCTAAACTATAAAACCAAGCAAAACAAGGAGACAAGGGCAGGTTCAACTAAACTGATGAAAAACTAGATAACTACAGCTAGAAATAGGAACACGAGAAAAACAGGAAATCTAAGGTGAAAACTAAAATTCAGAACCAAAATTCGAAAGCCTAAAGGGAAACCTAGAACAATTAAACCGAACTGAAAATAAACCCAAAGCAAAACAGAAACTCAAATACTTTTTAAGAGAACGGGAAAAAACTCCTAAATAATTCCGAAACACAAAATTCCTAGATAAACCAAACTAAGGTTAAACCTATATAAATGATCAGAAAGCAAAACAACAAACCAAACTAAGAACTCTAAAGGAACACAGGAAAAACTGTAAAACCAAAGAATGTTGAGTAACTCAAAACCTCGGGGCCAAAATAACTCAAAAACAACAACTGAAACTAGAGAATTGGATGTCTAACTAAAAAACGAGAATCTGGAAAATAAATCTGGAAAAAATAAAACTAAACTAGGAAACTAAAGATCTAAGGTGGGAACTTGAGACACGGACAGGAAGTCGAGAGCGGGGATCTTGAGACACGGACAGGAAGTTGAACACGCAGACAGGAACTGAGACGCTGGGCTGCCTCGGAGGCGGGCTCCGCGGAGAACGATCCCTCCAGCGGAGCTCAGCGGCGAAGGCACCCATGGAGACATTACTGAGGCGGAGCAGATCCTGCCAGCTTCCGCACCTAGCTCTGTGCGTGCTCGGGTTCATCCTTTGGCCGGCCCGTAATTGTCATGATTTGTCTTTGGATGAACCCGGACACAGCACGCACGCACAGAGCTTGTTCTTGAAGTGAGTTTTATTGTACAGAGTGAAGGGTAAATGACGAGAAGAACCAGAGTCTTTATGGACGGAGATGAAGGGTGCGGAAGCTGGCTGACAGGAGGAGCGCAGGGAGACTGACCGGGAGGAGACTCTGGAGCGTAGGACTTGAGACCGTGAAGTAGCTGCGGGACCGGAGAGCGTGGAACTGTTGCAGAACTTGAGAGCGTGGAGCTGAGTGCAGGACTTGAGAGCGTGGAACAGAGTTGCAGGACTTGAGAGCGTGTAACAGAGTTGCAGGACTTGAGAGCGAGGACCAGAGTTGTGAAACTGGAGAGCGTGGAACTGAGTAGCAGAACTGGAGAGTGACCGAGACTGAGCTGGAGTGAACACTACGGGCCGGCGACGAGAGCAGAAAGAGGTACGTTTAAATAAGGGTGGAACCAGGTGGAAGCAGTTGCGGGTTAATTGCAGCCTGCCAGGTGAAACCGATCAGGCTGCGCAGGAACGAGAGAGAGGGAGAGAGGCTCAGCATGCAGCCTATAAGCTGCATCCTGACAGAGAACATATTAGGCAAGTATCATTTTCTATAATGTAAGTTACAAGGTTTCCTATTTAGTATGTTTTGATTTGTTTCTATTTCTTAACATTCCTCTGTGAACAGTCAGAAGAATAGTTGACTGTAGGCTACGTGTTTCACCAAGCAGATATAAGGCTAATAACTTACACATTTTTACACAGCTATTTTACAAAGCTTTCTGTAGAAAAAATATATTCTGATATGTCTTAAATGTGTCCAAATAATCGTCGTTTGTTGAATTGATGGTTTTGTGATCAACTTATGTTCATCTGGTGAAGGACAAATTTACTTGTATCACATGTTCTATAATTTGTTATCTTTACTGAAAGTTATGGTAAACGTGCTTTTAGCCCTGATTAGTTAATTTTCACACAGCAGTAACTGCAGCTTATAAGCCCGTATCCTGCTTTGATAGGACACTTCATCAACACTTCATCAACAAACATCATCGTTGCCGCCAGCCGGCGACAAGGAGATCCAGGAGGGTCCGCCGCCTAACCTGACAAAAGCCAGCTGTATGTTGCTCCGCCTAGCCCCACTCACATACATCTGGGACACCGCCAGTAGAAAGTGATTTCTCCAACCAATTTTATGGTCTGGCCAATCAGGACGCAGGGCTGGCATTTCATAGATGTGACGTAGTGGAGACGCGACCATGATGGAGACTGTTTTGATAGCAATGGCGGCTCGTTGAGGAAGCAAGCGTTAACATTGATGCTGCTATTTCTTCCGTGTTGTCCAATCTACCTAATATTGTTTCATTAAAAGAACATCAGAGAACGCCTCTGAAGGCTTTTGTTGGTGGAAACGATGTTTTCGCCTTTCTCCCGACCGGATTTGGCAAGTTTTGTTTTCCGGGGCGCGTCCGCGTCTGCAGTGGACGCGCAGACGCGGATGCGCCCCGGAGCGGTTAGCGCTAACTATGTTAGGAGGCCTTTAGTCCTCAACGCGGTTGGCCCGGAATCGACTCCGACCCGCGGCGCTTTGCCGCCTGTCTTCCCCCCTCTTCCTGTCAGCTCACTGTCAATAAAACGCGTGCCACTAGAGCCGCAAACACATTATTATTTTTTTTTTCCTGCGTCGCTATCATCAGCGTCACGGGTTAGCTTCGGTGTGAGTGGTTGAAATAGCACGTCGATAAAGATGAGAAACAAGTGGCTTATCCAATCATATGCAAGAATTTTTGATAAGGCCCAGCCTTCAGTAAAGGCAATTCCTATGGCGGTGTCCCAGATGTATGTGAGTGGAGCTAGGCGGAGCAACATACAGCTGGCTTTTGTCAGGTTATCCGCCGCCAGCCCGTGATGCGGAAACCCAGGTGGGTTCATCCTCAGCCTGCTACGTGGGGATCCAGCTGGGTTCGCCACCCGCCTGCGACGTCGGGACCCAACTAAACGTGGTCTGTTCTGCAGAACATAAACCCATCAATAGCCCTACTGTCGTCATTTGGGTTGAATGGATTAGTCGGTGTTTTTGAGTGTGTGTGTAGGCCTATTTTGAATGGATGTTGAGTTGGCCGTGATGAGACGTGTGATGAATAGTTGTGTGAAGATGTGAAATGCATGTGATAAGCTATTAATATTGCACGTTTGGCTTTAAGCATTAACAGTTGCTTCTTTCATAATGCAGCGTAAACTTGCTGTGTGTAAGCAGGCACACACACACACACACACGCATTAAGATAACGGCTGACTAGCAACTTATAGGAACATACAATCTTTTACTATACTAACCAGTAGAGAAATTGCCGGCAAAGATTACATGTAACATACAGAGGTTTGTGTATATTTGTCTAAGTGTTGTCTAGATGTTGTGGTTGTCTGTCCAAGTGATGTCTAAATCTTGTGTGTTTGTCTAAGTGTTGTTTTGGGTATATTGTCTACATGAAATCAGTGCAATGAACATGGGTCATAAGCTTTTTAGCTGTCCACGTTGCCTGGTTTCTCAGTATTCACAAAAGTCCAGACTGAAGTTGAGGTTGGCAAATTGCCTTTAAGATTCTGTCTCGGATTATTCTAATTTTTTAGGAATACTGAGTTGACAGAGTCAAACTGTGGATCTAAATTATTTAACTTATGAAAAAGAATCATTATCGTCATGATCAGGAGTATTTTTTTGGAAAAAACAAAAACAAAAGACAAAGTTGAAAGATGTGTATGTATGATGTGAGAATAATGTTCTAAGGATCTACAGTATGATCATCAGACTTATGGTATATTTAAGGTAACATGTACTTGAGTTAATAGTGTAGATAATGAAAGTGTGAATATTATTGAACTTAGCGGCTATCCAAAAACTTGGAAAGTAGTTAAGTTGTTTGTTATACGATGCTGACTGTGCCTCTTCACCCCTAAATCACATGATTGGCAGCAAGCCAAGGACTGCAGAGCTCTGAGAGCAAAGAGCAGAGAGGAGAGGAGAGCAGCAGGGGAAGGGGGGCTGAGACTACACAGTCTGACTGTCATTAATTAATTAAATTTTTGTTTTATAGAATTTATATAAACCTATAAACCTGCATCCTTCCTGTTTAGAGCACCCATACTGCGTTGAATCTGGTTCTGTTAATTCCAATATTAGGTTTTTATCCTGGTCTGATGCTACCTCGACCAGAGGAGGTGCTATTGTAGTATGGTTTGGAATCTGGTGTTTACTTGTATTAGGCATTACTGTTGTAATTAATGTTATTAGTGAGGGTTTAGTAGAATTTAAAACTACCTTTGGGTATTTAATTGTATTTGAAACTGCTGCTTTTGTGGGTTTAACTGTTTTTAACATTACTGTCTGCGGATTTGTTTGACTTATAACAGTTGTTGGAGGTTCAGTTGCAACATTCTTAGGTCGAATCACAGTAGGTTTTGCATTTTTCAAATTGCTAACAACAAACGGCATTTCCTGAGCAGGCATTTGCCTTTCCTGGATTCTTTATTGTTAGTTAAGTCATATTTGTAACTGTCCTCGGGATCCCAATGAGATTCTGTTTTTGTTTGTACTTCAAAACCGTCGTCCTTAAAATGTAAAAAAACTGAACCCAACCCACATTACTCGTGGCTCTCTCCACTCGTGGTTGGACTGAGGTTGGCTGTTGCTGTGGTGCTGGCTTCAGGCTGTGAGAGTTCATCTCCGCCCTCGCTGTTGTTAGGTCCACCACTTCTGCCAACATCCACAGGTGAAATGTCATTAATACCAGTCTCATTGCTGCAAACTGTCTGTTCACACTCTTTTTCCAATGTCTGGCTTCACAGTGTGTCTGGTGTGAACATTAGTTCAATGAGTCAAATGATACCACGTATCATTCCCATCTAATTGAACGGCCGTTGTAGTCACTCTTTTGACCTCAAAGGGTCCATCCCATCTCGACCCGTTCCATTGTCGTCGGAACACCTTCACGTATACCAAGTCTCCTGGTTCCACCGGTCTCTTCACCACCGACTCAGGATAGGAACCTCTGTTTTTTTTTCTGCAGATAGATAGCTCTGTGGATAGCGGTTAGTTGATCCATATATGCTTTCAACTCTGTTGGCAGCTGTTCAATTGGCGGGCCTTTAAATGGGAGCCTCCATTCAGGCACTGGCATTAGTCTGCCTGTTAGCATTTCAAGCAGGGTTAAATGTGTGCTTCGGTGCAATAGCAAGCGATAGCTCATTAGTGCAAGCGGCAAAGCATTAACCCAGTTTAGCTTAGTAAGAAGCACAGATTTTATTTTTCTTGGAAAAATTTACAAAATGGTGGCGGCGAGCCTACATTTTTGATTTTCTATTTTATTTAATTTTTTGGCATCAATCCTAGTTTATTGTACCTGCTTATTGGTTTACTCCCACTCCCGTCTGCTCCAATTGATATTTAATCCTGTAACGTCCCAATCATGTGATATTTACTAATGCTGACTCCCATCCCGCGGGATTCCCACGGAATTCCCGTGACCTGCGGGATTCCCGAAAAAATTTCAGCCTCTAATCTATAGTATACTCTATAGTTTAGTCAACGCAAATGATGACACTAGCATTAGTAAGGGGTTCATTTTTGCAAAATGTGTGGATGTGTGTTCGCTCTCTCACTGACAGGCAAACTTGGAAGACCAACAGACACAACTACCAAAAGTTTTCGCACCAGACCACAATTCACCATGTGATATCTCTCCAACACTAAGTCACCCTTTTAAGACTCTACACTTGCTCTATTGAACAAACAAAACACCAAACACAATGAGCAGCAAAAACAAAATCTGCTTCACATGTACAGTTAGTAAGACAGCACACTTCTGCTCATGCACTCAAACTCACAGCATGCACACACAACCAAACAGTCATTCTTTCATCTCACTTTCCCAAGAACTGATGGATTTTTTTTTAACGGTCCAGATGCCCAATTAAATTTTTTTTTTCCCTGTGTGCACATACAATTTGGCTCGTATTTTGATTGACCCATACAAGGAAAAAAGGAAAAAAAAAAAAGAATAAGAAAAAACTAGAACTGCAAGCAGTTGTTAACGGGTTCCAAGCCCACCCACGCCCCGCAAAAGTGCATATGTATACTTATACATACACACACACACACACACACACACACACACACACACATACACGTCTATGTAGCAAACAGTGCACTGTCATTGTAAACTGTGAAGTGGGGACATGTGTTTCTAGTCATTTAATTGTAAAATAAATATCATACATATTTTTTTGTAAGATCTTTTCACACTATATTACTTTGAAATTCAATTTTTTAACTTTTTAGAGAAATTGCAAAGAGGGGACTTAGATTCTTAAACGACATCTACTTATCCAAGAGGGGGCCTCTGTTGTAATGCAGTGTATCTGTCTGTGCACCAGTTTCTTCTATTGAATGATTACCTTTCTCTGTGATCCAAACATTTTATAAATAACCACAATCACTTCAAATAAATAAGGCTTAAACTGTAATTCAGAAGTATTACCAACAAAATAATGTCTTTGAAATATATAAAATTTTATAAAACCAGTGTGCTTATTTTAATTTTCAGCAAGGACTATAATACTTACTTAAGGCTATTTGGACATCTTTAGACTACTAACCCTAAAGTAATTCATGGATGTAGTCAGGTCAGAAAATAGTTAAGTTATCTTTTTTTCTAATGAATATAATTTATAATTTAAACTATAGCATGGAGGAAAAAGGTGAAAACAAAAACTTAAGAAATATCTCAATAAGGCACTCTGTTATAACACAAGTTGTTAATTTATATCTGTAGTATCTTCAAATGCTTAGCTGTAGTATATTCTGTTACTAGTATTAAGGTTCAAATAAAGTGCTAACCAAATAAATATATGAGGCATTAATGTGCTGTCAAGCTGTCATTAAAATTTCCTTTAGGCCTACAAAATAGACAGTCTCCTCTTGTATGGCATTAAATGACCGAAGTCCACTGTTGGCTGGCACATAATTATATAAGTCCCCTTTTAAATGGTCTACAGCGACAGTCACATGCCAAAATCCAGCAAAATAATACTTATGGGTTTTTTTGGCAGTAAAATATAAAGTCCCAGCTTTCATTTGCCATTTGTATGTGTGGAATGGTGATGTACACATTTTGAATAGATCATCTTTACTATCTTTTAACCACATTGCCATAACACTTTCTTGAGGGTATTTGGACATGTTTAAGGTACTGATTTTAAATTGATTTATTGATATAGCAATTTCAGAAAATAGTTAAGTAGTTATCCTTTCAGTAAGAAGTTTATTTGTTATTCATACAATAGCATCAATGAAAAAAGTGAAAACAATAATATAAGAAATGTCATTCAATAAAGCACTCTCTTCACACACAACTTGATAATATGTCTATATTGAATTTATAGGCTGAGCTGTAGTATATTCTGTTACTAGTATTAAGGTTCAAATAAAGTGCTACCCAAATAAATATATGAGGCATTAATGTGCTGTCAAGCTGTCATTAAAATTTCCTTTAGGCCTACAGAATAGACAGTCTCCTCTTATATGGCATTAAATGACAGGAGTCCACTGTTGGCTGGCACATAATGATATAAGTCCCCTTTTAAATGGTCTACAGCGACAGTCACATGCCAAAATCCAGTCAATAATACTTATGGGTTTTTTTGGCAGTAAAATACAAAGTCCCAGCTTTCATTGGCCATTTGTATGCGTGGAATGGTGATATACACGTTTTGAATAGATCGTCTTTACTATTTGTTAACCACATTGCCATAATACTTTCTTGACTGTATTTGGACATGTTTAAGGTACTGATTTTAAAGTGATTTATTGATATAGTAATTTCAGAAAATAGTTAGGTAGCTATCCTTTCAGTAAGAAATGTATTTGTCATTCAAACTATAGCATGAATGAAAAAAGTGAAAACAATAACATAAGAAATGTCATTGAATAAAGCACTCTCTTCACACACAACTTGATAATATATGTCTATAGTAAATGTATAAGCTCAGGTGTAGTATATTCTGTTACTAGTACTAAGGTTCAAATAAAGTGCTACCCAAATAAATATATGAGGCATTAATGTACTGTCAAGTTGTCATTAAAATGTATTTTAGGCCTACAAAATAGACAGTCTCCTCTTGTATGGCATTAAATGACAGGAGTCCACTGTTGGCTGGCACATAAAGATATAAGTCCCCTTTTAAATGGTCTACAGTGACAGTCACATGCTAAAATCCAGCCTATAATACTTATAACTATTTTGCAAACCTGTTTTTTTTGGCAGTAAAATATAAAGTCCCAGCTTTCATTGGCCATTTGTATGTGTGGAATGGTGATGTACACATTTTAAATAGATCCTCTTTACTATTTTTAACCACATTGCCATAACACTTTCTTGAGGGTATTTGGACATGTTTAAGGTACTGATTTTAAATTGATTTATTGATAAAGCAATTTCAGAAAATAGTTAAGTAGTTATCCTTTCAGTAAGAAGTTTATTTGTTATTCATACTATAGCATTAATGAAAAAAGTGAAAACAATAACATAAGAAATGTCATTGAATAAAGCACTCTCTTCACACACAACTTGATAATATATGTCTATAGTAAATGTATAGGCTCGGGTGTAGTATATTCTGTTACTAGTATTAAGGTTCAAATAAAGTGCTACCAAAATAAATATATGAGGCATTAATGTACTGTCAAGTTGTCATTAAAATTTATTTTAGGCCTACAGAATAGACAGTCTCCTCTTGTATGGCATTAAATGACAGGAGTCCACTGTTGGCTGGCACATAAAGATATAAGTCCCCTTTTAAATGGTCTACAGTGACAGTCACATGCTAAAATCCAGCCTATCATACTTATAACTATTTTGCAAACCTGTTTTTTGGCAGTAAAATATAAAGTCCCAGCTCTCATTGGCCATTTGTATGTGTGGAATGGTGATGTACACATTTTAAATAGATCCTCTTTACTATTTTTAACCACATTGCCATAACACTTTCTTGAGGGTATTTGGACATGTTTAAGGTACTGATTTTAAATTGATTTATTGATACAGCAATTTCAGAAAATAGTTAAGTACTTATCCTTTCAGTAAGAAGTTTATTTGTTATTCATACTATAGCATTAATGAAAAAAGTGAAAACAATAACATAAGAAATGTCATTGAATAAAGCACTCTCTTCACACACAACTTGATAATATATGTCTACAATAAATTTATAGGCTGAGCTGTAGTATATTCTGTTACTAGTATTAAGGTTCAAATAAAGTGCTAACCAAATAAATATATGAGGCATTAATGTGCTTTCAAGCTGTCATTAAAATTTCCTTTAGGCCTACAGAATAGACAGTCTCCTCTTATACGGCATTAAATGACAGGAGTCCACTGTTGGCTGGCACATAATGATATAAGTCCCCTTTTAAATAGTCTACAGCGACAGTCACATGCCAAAATCCAGTCAATAATACTTATGGGTTTTTTTGGCAGTAAAATATAAAGTCCCAGCTTTCATTTTCATTGTATGTGTGGAATGGTGATATACACATTTTGAAAAGATCGTCTTTACTATTTTTTAACCGCATTGCCATAATACTTTCTTGAGGGTATTTAGACATGTTTAAGGTACTGATTTTAAAGTGATTTATTGATATAGTAATTTCAGAAAATAATAAGTAGCGATCCTTTCAGTAAGAAATGTATTTGTCATTCAAACTATAGCATGAATGAAAAAAGTGAAAACACTAACATATGAAATGTCATTCAATAAAGCACTCTCTTCACACACAACTTGATAATATATGTCTATAATAAATGTATAGGCTCGGGTGTAGTATATTCTGTTACTAGCATTAAGGTTCAAATAAAGTGCTACCCAAATAAATATGTGAGGCATTAATGTACTGTCAAGTTGTCATTAAATTAATTTAGGCTTACAGAAGAGACATTCTCCTCTTGTATGGCATTAAATGACAGGAGTCCACTGTTGGCTGGCACATAAAGAAATAAGTCCCCTTTTAAATGGTCTACAGTGACAGTCACATGCTAAAATCCAGCCAATAATACTTATAACTATTACGCAAACCTGTTTTTTTTGGCAGTACAATATAAAGTCTCAGCTTTCATTGGCCATTTGTATGTGTTGAATGGTGATGTACACATTTTGAATAGATCCTCTTTACTATTTTTTAACCACATTGCCATAACACTTTCTTGAGGGTATTTGGACATGTTTAAGGTACTGATTTTAAATTGATTTATTGATATAGCAATTTCAGAAAATAGTTAAGTAGTTATCCTTTCAGTAAGAAGTTTATTTGTTATTCATACTATAGCATCAATGAAAAATGTGAAAACACTAACATATGAAATGTCATTCAATAAAGCACTCTCTTCACACACAACTTGATAATATATGTCTATAATAAATGTATAGGCTCGGGTGTAGTATATTCTGTTACTAGTATTAAGGTTCAAATAAAGTGCTACCCAAATAAATATATGAGGCATTAATGTACTGTCAAGTTGTCATTAAAATTTCATTTAGGCTTACAGAATAGACAGTCTCCTCTTGTATGGCATTAAATGACAGGAGTCCACTGTTGGCTGGCACATAATGATATAAGTCCCCTTTTAAATGGTCTACAGCAATAGTCACATGCCACAATCGAGCCAAAATCCTAAATTCATATAAGTATTCTGTATGACCTGTTATTTTTTTTACAGTGAAAAAACATGACCTCCTAGCCAAAAGTATTTAGTACTAAATAAATATTTGTAATAAAATGGTCAGCGACATGATTCATTGTATAGTATTTTATTAGTATAAAAAATCAGTTTTACAATGTATTTTTTCATCAATCTGCAGTACAGAAACATAATGAAACATGTTTGCTTGAAATCAAATTTGAAAATATTGAGCTACCAGGAAGAGCATAAAATGAACATTATTAGGACTGATTTCCAAAGCCTGAAACAAGATTGCCTTTTTTTAATTTTTGTCAAAAACTTCAAAAGTGCATCTTTCTGTGGGTGGAGATAATTTATCAGCTACTCCACACCTAGCAAGAGCAGCATTCAAGCAGTGAATGACAGCACTTCTCATATCTATTCCAAGAAATGCTACAAGATTATGTGGGAGGAATGGGTGTTTAACCTTACCAGTTTGAACCTGAAACTACAGCTTGATCTCCAGAATCAAGCGATGACTATTCAGGTGCTCCAAAATAGAGCAAGCCCACAGCATCATAAAAGTACTCTTTGGCTTCCTAGCCACCACAGCAAGCTTCTTGTAGATGTCTAGAAAATAGGCAATTTTGATTAAACCTGTTTTTCATGGCAGGCAATGCTCAAAGTGTTGTAGATGTGTTGTTTGAAGGCATGACCATATTATTATATTATCCTATCCTAATATCCTTTAACGAGTAGCTGCCATACTTTGATTTATGCCCTTATCATGGCCTGTTTCTTGGTGCTCCAAAGTTTTTGGATAACAGTTATCAAAAAGCTGTGTTACAGATTAAAATTTGTCTTCATCTTATAAATGGAGATATTTATATGCCAGAAAAGATTCATGGCAGTTTTTGGGTAACACCCACTGAACATGGTGGCAGCCGCAACCAATCAAGTTGCCTCTTTGTTCTTGCAGACACTTTTAACAGCCATCAGTGCCCCTGACCTGCTTCATTGTCACTATACTGGCTCCTAAACACAACACAAATTTCCAACAGGGTTCTCAAGCAACTTTCAGAAATGATAAACTTCCGTTGAGCTAATTAGCAAAAAATTTGCCACATTTTCAAGGTCACTACAAAATAAGAATATAAGTTTAGATTTGGTTGTCAGTACTGCAATATAGACCAAACTGTATAAAACTCCAAACAGTTTGGAAGAGGCTTAAGACTTGAGCTTTCAATGCATTGAGTCTAAAGTCAAGTCAGTTTCTAAGCAGTTTACACTCTGGTACAGGGGACCACAACCTCTGTCACAGTACTCCAGCTGAACAATAGCAGCCTTTGGGTAGGGTACTTTAATCGGCATGCTAATGTTGATGTACCGAAGGACCATTCCTGAATAAAAAGACAACTCTTTACGTCCAAACACAGGGGAAATGTGCGGGTGTTTTCATTCCAATCCTACATCCATCACAAAGAAGAAACATTTACAAGACTAAAGCTTTTAGAAACCAATCCAGACAAGCAGATTCGCTAACAGTTGGTAATAATGGGTTTGGAATTTTTCCTTTATAGGTAACACTATGAGGCCCAAGAGAAGAGTTTTTTTAGGATTTGAAATTTTAGTGATATTCAATTAAAAAATTGAAATGTTATGTACTACAAATATATTAGATATTAACTCACAACTCCTCATAATTGGAGCCCTCTGTGTCAGGTTTCCAGTCATGGTCATCCACATCACTTTCAGGTAAATCGGCACTCTCAGAACCATTGCTGTGTCAGGTATGAGGTGTGGAAGTCAGGAGAATACACTGAATTTTAGTTTATATGGATGTTATTGTTGATGGTGTTCCTCTGGATTTTGATTGTAAAAAACAGAGTCCCACAGATTTTTTTGCTGGATTCTGTCTGGCAAGCTCGGGTGACATGGCTCACCTGCGACATGAAGAAAATCAAACAACAGATGTTTTAATCTCTCAGTTATTGTTATTGTTAATTCTATTGTATTTAACTTTTTCCTCTTTTTCTTCTTATTATTATATGTACACATTGGCAATGATTACCAGTCAATGCGTTGATTGTATATTATCAAATTTCAAAGAACCAGTTCGTATTTACCTTTGGCAAGCACGTCTCATCTGTCTCCGCGTTGCATGTGCACTGCCTCTTGCTCCTGTTCTCCTCCTCATTAAAGCTGTAGGAGCTTAAAAGATCCTAATAACATCAGCAAATGATACTTGAACCAGCGCATGCAAATAAATGGATCATCTATATTTTAAAATGTTTTTTATCTATTTATATTGGTGTCGCACCACAGCGGGTATCAGCGACAGAACCTGTTTCCCCTTCAGCGGGGACATTGGCTGATCCAGCTGAGAGTAGATTTGTGCAGATTGAAATGGTATGAAACAATTAACTTAAGAAAACTAATTCAAGACAAGTTCAAAGTCTAGTTGATTTTGATCGGGGTACAGTTAACAAAGAATAGACAATACTGTCCAGGGAAACCTACATTCACATGACACCATGTCACCTGTGTCTCACGAGCACATTCTATTTTTTGTATGCTCCTCTTTTTTACTCTTGTTTCCTCAGTTAAGCTGTTCCTCCCTATCCACTTTTCCTTAAATAGCCAAAACTAGTAAGGATAGCTCTGGGCTTCTAGGCAATGGACCACATTCATAACAGGTTGTAACCGTGAAGAGGTCAGTTGGGTTTGGACTTTAATTTACACACTGGAGCTTACTTATCCAAGTCTTATGAAGTTTAGGGTCTTTGGGGAAAGTAAAAAAAAAATGAAATTTCATAATTTTTCTCCGGATGGTTTGTACAATTCAGAGTTAGGCACTGGCCTATGAAAAACTTGTATTGACCAGCTTTTGATCGTGTGTTGTATTTAACCTCACCATAGAGCACATGCAATCACGCCCACAAATGGTCACAGAAACACTGTGACCATTTGCCGGAACCTTTTTTATATAATTCATCATTAAAAACACAGCAATGACACATTTTTTTAACGTGTGTTTCTCATTATAAGTACGTTTGGTGGTCCCACTTCTATGTTAAGTTAAACACAATTAACATAAAAGTGGAAAAACACTTCACTTCAAGATACCATGAATCAAGGGTCACACTAAAACATGGATGGATAGAAAAGAAATAGTTCATTATTAAAATCACATATATTATGACCTAAATAGAATCTTTACTTAAACTTATAAATTAAATGTTTATTGCTATGTTGCAGATGTGACTGTTTTCAAAATATTTTTAATTAAGTCTGTGCCAACTCATATCTTTTTCATTCTTCAACCAAGGGCTTTTTTTGAGCGAATATACACCACATCTTGTGAGTGGTGACTGAATCTATTTTCAGTAGGTTTGATACTGCGGCCCATCCCCCAAAACTCTACTCTGCAGCTGGCATCCCTTCAACGACCACTCCAACTTCCCCCACTCCTCCTCCCTACAGACCCCGTCTGCTCCTCACTACCTCAATCCACCGACCAACGACTCCTCAGATTGTCCTCCACAACCTGAGGAGCCCACCCCTCCCCCTACTGTTACTTCTACGTGTCCTTCAACTCCTGACCTGGTGAGGAGACAGCTAACCAGACTCCAGTTTGGCAAAGCTGCAGGCCCCGGTGGTGTTATTCCCCAGGGTGCTCAAAGCTTGTGCCTCCTCACGGTTGCCATATCTGAACGCCCTCTTCTTCTCATTCAGAATGGCCTTTATGTCCTTGGTGATCCATGGTTTATTGTTGGCATAACAGGTGACAGTCCGAGCTGGAACATTGCAGTCCACACAGAAGTTGATGTAGTTCGTGATGCACTCTGTAAGCCCATCAATGTCCTCGTCCGTGGGGCTCACAGAGTGCAGGCCAGTCAGTCACCTCAAAGCAGGCCTGCAGTGCCTCATAAGCTTCCTACGACCACCTCCTCACAGTCCTTGTGGTCGTAGGCTTCCTCTTCACCAGAGGCACATAGCAGGGTTTGAGGTGAACCAGGTTTGTGATCTGACCTGCCCAGAGGAGGGAGAGAAGTGGAGATGTATGCATCTTTAATGTTAGGATACATCAGGTCCCCTCTGGTAGGGCAAGCTCACATACTGTTAGAAGGTTGGCAGAACTTTGTTCATGGTGACATGGTTAAAGTCTCCCCGACATGATGATAAGGGCATTAGGATGTTGGGTCTGTAGTTTGGAGATGGTGGTGTATATGATGCTGCAGGCAGATGTTGGATTTGCAGACGGAAGGATGTACAGACTGTGGTGATGACGTGTGGGATCTCTCTAGGCAGCTGATATGGACAGAGTCCAACAGCTAGTATTTCAACTTCCGGGCTACAGAGCTGTTCTTTAATGGTTATGTCCGGGGTAACACCATCTGCTGTTAACTACAATGGCAACCCTCCTCCTTCTGCTTACCGCTCTTAGTGTCCCAATCGGCCCGGACGGTGTGAAAGCCCTCCATGGAGACAATCTGGTCCATAATGTCCTTGTGCAGCCATGTCTTGGTGAAACACATCAGACTGCACTCCCGGTACTCCGGCTGGCTCCGCGTTAGCTCGTCCATCTTGTTGTTAAGGGAACGTATGTTACCCATAACAACAGTGGGGAGACACCACTTAAATCTTCTCCTTTCAGTAAGCCTGTCTCGTCTTGATCCCTCCATTCCCCTGATGTTGTTTTCCTCTTCTGCAACCTCGGCGTGTCTTTCTCCAGAGTTCGGGTGGAATTCCAGCTGGTCTGGCCACCACGCCGGTCGGCATTAGAGCCATCAGCTGTTCTCCGAGTAAACAAAGCATGTCCGGAGTGAGCGCGGCATGAAAACAACACATACAAAAGCACGAAAACTCTCTGAAAACGACCTTGTAAGAGGGTTACCGTTTTTCTGTTTTTCTTGAAGAAAACAAGAGCAATCAAAAAAGCTAAAAGTATGAAAGTTTTAAAAGTAAACCGTAGCATTGTAACTGCTGCATGCTGCCTTATGTGCATGTGCATTAAACTGAAGGGATTATATATATATATATATATATATATATATATATATATATATATATATATATATATATATATATACACCCACATCTTTTCAAGTGTTTTGTTCATTGATGCTTTTGTGAATGGTCCCTGTCAAATAAACTAAACAACTAAAACATTACATTTCTGCAATCATCCATAACATTTGATAAACAATTTGTATTGGTACATTGTTACCTAAGACTTGGAAGAGAATGATTGAAAATGAACAAAGCTACACTTTATCTGTTAGGCGTGGATCCATTTTAACAGCACTGTCACAGATAGCCAGAGATTCATATAAATGCTTTTACTTATGATATGCAGATTCAGATTATATGGAGGTTGAACACAGCATTTTATTATGATCCTGGAAAATTAACAGGGATAAAAGTAAGGGGCGGCCTGTAGCTGTCCCACAAAACCTCTATAGGAATGGAATGTGAACGTGTAGGTAACACAGATGTCGATAGATCTAAACAGCAATAGCTTAAGAAAGTGGTTCCTCTCCCTTACCTTAGAACATTTGCATTACTATGTCACCAAGAATGAGCATTTTCTAAAAACCCATCCTGTCCAGGCAAGTTGTCAGGATTGTGGGTATATATTCAGGGGAGAAGATGAATTCCTTCTCTTGAGGCCTGGAACAGTTGCGACAAAAGTCACAATTGAGAGTTTTTTCACCTTTTTCAGCCATTTTAATCTTATAACCTACATATCTTGCCTTCCAATAGGTAAGCAAATTTACCTAGGTTACTTTTGAAACTTTTTATCTACATCTTCCAAACCACAACACAAGGTAAGGTTCACATTTTAACTAACTCCTAATGAATGTTTTTATCATATATTCATCTCTTTGATTTATTTTACAAACTCTCCCTTGTTAACCACTTGCCATATGATTGTTCCTAAATATTTCAGAGAAAAAATGAGACAAAAAAGGGTTGTCCAGAAACAGAAGCTTGAATTTCATTTCTTCTGGGAGGGATAAAGACACATTTTTACAAAAGATATATCAACAAGGAGAAAGGTATGTTTGTTAAATTAGTATATCAGACTCTCTGGAATTTTCTGTGTATACAGGTATAACATTTCCATTCAACCCTAGGACACCAACTTAGTATTACAGTATGTGATATATTGCCATGTAAGGTTTTGCCCAAAATGTTTTAAAGACATAGTTTGTCATGGTAGTGAATATTTATTTGCTTTCTTGTCTGTTTAGGTCAGGAGACTAATGCCAATGAAACAAGCTAATAGGGTGATAAAGCAATGCATTCTCTTATGGCCTAGGTGTTAAATAACCACAGTAAGAGCCACATCAGAGCCACACTGGCTGCTTTTATTTAATTTAAAATATATTGGAATGCTTCTCAATCAGATGGTAATGTTTTGGAAGTTGCATTTTGATACATAGATATTCACTGACATTTTAAATAACTACAAGTTGATGATTTGCAATTATATAAATATAGCTACACTAATACATCTTAATCCAAAACATAAACTCACAATGCATATCATTACCTTGTTAAAATTGTAAAGAAACTGTGTTATTAATAAGATGTATAAATATACATAACCAAAGCATTCTGTCTCATTCTATTTATCAGGGTATGGAGTTTTTACCAGCAAAAACATTGAGCCAGGAGAATTCTTGCTTGAGTACAGTGGAAAACACATCACTGGCTCAGAAGGAGAGGCTCTGTTCAAGAAGTACTCAGATGCAAATGCAGCATTTTTGTATTTCTACTCCTTTCAGGGAAAGACTTGCTGGTAAGAAATTTGGATTAAATTTGAAATAAAAATAATCCAATGTTTAATATTGCTTACGATAAAAATATGATTTTCATGCAGTGTTGATGGCAGTAAGAATACTCAACTTGGAAGATTCATCAATGATGATCACATCAACCCAAATAGCAAGATTAAAATAGTAAGTATGAAGTCAAGTCCCCCTTTGTTTTATGTACAGTTTTTTAAAAGCATATATATCAATATTTCTGAAAATGATATGATTTCACATTAATCTTGTAGAGCTGACTGTTTAACAGATTAGTGCTGATTTTTGTGTCTGTGCTTATGTCACCAACAGGTAATGGATGAAAAGAAAAGTCCTCATCTGTGTGTGTTTGCAACACTAAAATAAATGCAGGAGAAGAAATTGTGTATGACTATGGAGATCCTAACTGTCCATGGAGACATGTAAATATATTTATATTTCTTCTTTTTTCTTCCTCTCTCAGGGATCAGGTTTGTATTTCTTTGTTTGTTAATGTAAACTTTTTGCATGTGCATTAATCATTTTTCACAAATATTGGAAAATTTTTAGTCACAATGACAAATACATTTAGCATGTTAAGCACAATAGGAATATTAAGGATATTGTTATTATTTTTGTATTGTTGAAATTATATCGTACAGTTGTGATGACTAATCAAACCAGTAACATTAGTGAGGTTTTACACATGCTGTAGGTAGGCCTCAGATACTAATTTCAAAGGCATCTTTATTTTAAAACACTATGAATTGTTTTTTTTTTAAATTCACATGTTTGATTTCATCCATTGTCATGTATTTCAGACTACCAAAGCTCCCTCCTCCAATGTACACATGGAAAAGAAGGTAAAGATATACCAACCACATATTTGTAATACAATCAGAAAACAGATGGGTTTGGCTGTCAGGGTTGCACACTATGCACCAGGTGTCAACTTCAGGTGTAAAATGTGTCAAACAATGGAAGCTTGTATAAAATATTATTACTTATGTAATTGTGTTTTAAATTACAGATCTATTTGTATGTAGAAAGATAGAATTTTCTGACATTTTGGATTACACTGTGGAAAAATTTTAAGTTTAGGCTTTATAGGATTTCCAGGGTGTGTCCTTCATTTGTGAGTAAAATGTAAAAGGAGAAGGTCGTATGGATGGGTATTATTTGTTGAAAACTTGTTAAAATCAAGTATTCCTTTCCTACTGGCCAAAAAAAGTGCTCTAACAATTGTTTTTTAGACAGAAGAAGTATTTTTTTTTTAAAAATGAAACATTTTAGCAACAAAGAACCCATCCAGAGAACCTCATTAGTTTTGACCTGTATTATTGAGCTGTGTCAGGAAACATAATTGTGGGAGTTATTAATTATATACATTAGACTGAAAATTATCTTTTTTCCAATCTGGGGTTTTATCTCTGGTTTTTAAATTAGATTTTAAGAAACTTACATTGGTATTATTACCATTGTGCCAATACTTATTATCTATTTTAAGTTGAAAGCCTGTTGGAATTAGGGCAGGCCTACAGGCCTGTTGTTGTGAGGCAAATGTGATTAATGGCTCTTCTGCTACAAAACTGTGACCTCCCCGATCAACACAAAGCAGTGGTATCAATGTTTTAAGTAAAAACATATGTTAGATTTCGTTCTGAATGACAAACAAAGTTGTCTAAGTTTAAGTCTAAGTCTGCATAACAGCCTGCCTAATATCTTTAAGTACTGACAAGATTTTGAGCCTCTCCTGGTATGGTTTCCCCTGGTCTTTCTTGTTAGTGTGGCTTTTCAATAGCCATAGACTTATATATTGGTAAAAAAAACTCTTTAACATTAATTATACTTGAAAAGTCTTATCTAAAAAGGCAGATGGATGTTTT